>NC_067398.1:592430842-592730842 GCF_016432865.1 Antechinus flavipes | reverse complement strand
GAATTCTTTAAAAAAGTTTTCACTTTCCCCTTAAAAATTAGATTTAATTTATGTGAAAATATTAAATACTTTATAATGTCCCCAAATTCTTAGAAATTCTCTCATTTAAAAATTATTTACATATATACCTACATGTGTGTATACATATAAATATACATACATATAAATATGCATACATATATACACATATAAGCCAGCATTTTCCAGCATCTTTAGAGGCTTTATCTTTTTTACATTGTGGTGCTGAACTATGATGGTTTAAAAGCCTCTGAATCCCTGTGTTCCCATCTCACTTTGGATCCTGAATTGTAGGAAAAATTTGAGGATTCTGACTATTTTTCAAGTTCTGTCAGGAACTTTATTTATTTATTCTTGAAAGTCTTCAAGGAAAAGTTGAATGACCATTACTTATCAAGTGTGCTACAGAGAGAATTCTTGTTCATGTGTGGATTGGACCAAGGGTGTTTGAAGTCTCTTCCAAATCTTAGCCCACAAAGTGGGCATAATAGGAATTAATGATAGACACTAGTGAAAACCACATATATAAACAAAGTTTATTTCATATGCTCTAACCTTCCTGACGAGAATTTTATACTATACAATTAACATGATTCTTTCACACAAACTTCTTCAATAATAACAACTTGAACTATTTACATCCTCAATAAATAATGTAACTTCAATTGCTCTGAGCACTTCTTGCTACAGGATTTTATATATACATACACATATGTATATATACACTGTGATTGTTACTTTGAGATTAGGGACTATTTTTCCTTATAACAATAACTAATATTTATATACTACTTTAAGATTTAGAAGCACTTTATAAATATTATCTTTTATTTTATTTTCCCAATAACTCTAGGAGAGAAAATTTTTGTTATCCTAATGTTACAAATATAGAAACTGAGGAAGGCAAAAGTTAAGTAATATTCTCAGAGCTACTATGTAGCTTTAAGTATCTGAAGCTGGATTTGCACTTGGGTTACTCTATTGCCAGTGCTCTATTTACTTTGTCATCAAATTTTCCTTATTTATATTTTTTTAAAAAATTGTGCCTATGTCCCTAGCACTTAGCACAGTCCCTTTTACTTAGTAGGGTATTTAACAAATGTGTATTGAATTTTACATGATATACTGCAAAATGCTCATGGATATATGATCAGATGTCCTATATCATTCCATTAAAAACCAAACCAAATCAAACTAACCAACTAACCAACAAAAACATCACCACCATCACCACAACAAAAACCCAAACCCCCAAAATATGTGCTATTCATCTCTATAGTAAGGAAATAGCTCTTAACCAAATAAGGCATAGAATTTATCTCCAAATATCTAAAGATATAATTTTAATTACAAGAAATTTTTTTAAAAAAGCTTTCTCTCCCTCCACCCCCCCAAAAAATCAATCCAACTAGAAAAAAGGACACTGTTGAATTAGGGTAGAGGATGGGGAGTATCCCTATCAGGACAAATAGGGTGAGGCTATGTTGGAGATGAGGCAATGGAGAAGACATTAAATGGAAGTCATCAACAGACTGAATATATGAATTAAAGTACAAGTACAAAGTTGAAGATTGCAAGTAGGCTGTAAACCTCCCTGAAAGAAAAAATGGTGATATACTTATCATCAAATGGGGAAGAAAGGAGGATTTGAAGGGAACTGAGCATAATGAGTTAATGCCATACTTAGAATCTTTTCTGTCTCCAAAGCAATATCAAAATCTAAAGCTGAACCCTTTAAGACTATTATCATACCTGCAGTAAATAACTTGCAGTGAGGGAGAGGATGACATAGTTGAAGAAGTGTCACACAGAAACTAAATTTCCCATGATTTATCATTTTCCATCTGACAGAATAGAAGAGAGAAAGAGTGAAAGAACTAGCTGAGTTACAGAGGGGGCTTTAGGCACAGTCTAGATACAAAGATTGATACAAAGTGATTGATACAAAGAGCCTTTGTCCATTTTGAAAGGGCAACACCTTTTTACCAGATGACAAATTATTCTACCCTTAAAGTAGCAATGGTAAATGTAGTCAACCTTGACCATTGTCTTAGCAGTGCACAGGGTAGAGTTTGAAAGCAAAAATTTATCTATGGAGGAGGGCTCTCCCAGAATTCTTCTCCCAGAGCCTTCAATAACCATACAAGAGTGTTTCAGCATCTGGTGAATGTTTTCTAGTACATTTGCAATAGCCAAACCACAAAAAAGCTATTCAGTGACAAAAAGAAATTGCTTTAATTTGTTCTCTTCAGTTCTTGGTAGTCTTCTAATTGATTTCAGAAGGATTAGAACTAGTTCTCTGCCTCAATGGACCTAGGTATTCATCTGAATTCATGTTCCTTGTTAACTTCTCTCTTGTAGCTTTTAGAAACTTTCTAAAAGCAATGAAGAAAATATTTTGTATCAAAAAATCCTCTTTTTTA
This sequence comes from Antechinus flavipes, assembly GCF_016432865.1. Lineage (NCBI taxonomy): Eukaryota > Metazoa > Chordata > Mammalia > Dasyuromorphia > Dasyuridae > Antechinus > Antechinus flavipes. The sequence continues at coordinate 592,728,401 of NC_067398.1, read as the reverse complement.
AAAAGTTTAAATTTGCCATCACATTTAGATAAAGAAGTCCTTCACTACTCAGAGAGGATTGGTGGAGATAGTTTCATTTTTTTTTTTTAATGTAGTCTTCATAAGAACTTTGCTGTTTTCAAATATTCTCTGATTCATTGTCAGAGGCCTCCATCAGATGTGTATTTGAGAATGGAAAGTCCCCAGTCATCAAGATGAAATCCTGATCCTTTGCTCTGAATTGCATCTTTCCAAGGAAGTATGAACAGAACTAGGAACTATGTGTACCAGCTTTCCTGGTGTCCCAGCAGGAAGAAAAAAAAAAAAAACAAGGTTGATGTTCAAAAAATTCATAGCTAGAAGTGGGAATGTTTGGTTTTTTTTTTTCTAATAGCAGTAGACTGTGGTTCTACTGCATAATTCATTAACTCTATTAAAAGATATGAACTACATATTACACATTCATTTATTCATTCAACAAATATTTATTGAGCATTTATTTTGGAGACGGTACTATGCTGTCCCCTGAGGAGTATACAGAAATAAATAAGATGGGGTACCTGCTCTTAAAGTGGTTACAGCTAAATAGGGGAGAGTACAGTCTAGTTCATATACACAGTCTAGGCAGCAAAATGGGATAATGATAAGTGCATGAACCAGGAGACATTGCCTGGATTCTGGCTTTATTCCTATGACTTTATTCCTACTTGGCCTTGGATATACAATTTATCTTAATAAATCTCTGATTTGTCAGGTTGTTGAATGATAAAAGACTGTTGAGTTAGCTTGGGCTTTCACTTTATTGGATTAGTACATACATTCAAAATTAAGCAACCAGAAAAATTATTTTGGGGGCTTTTATATTATTATTAATATCTTAATCAGGACACTATAAAACAACAAAGAGATGATAATATCCTTAAATAGCAAGTGTAGGTTTAGAACTAAGAGGGGGCTATCTAATCTAATTGCCTCATTTTACAGCAAAAGAAATTAAGACACAATACCAAAAAAATCAATTTTATTATTTTCTATTATTAATGCAAAAAACTTGGTTCAACACATTAAAAAATTTATCGATGTCAAGAAGCTATAATAGAAAGCAAAATCCTATTACAAATAATTACAAATGTTATAAAATATCTGGAAATCAGCCTAACAAAATTCCATAAAAGAATAGATTCATTTGCAAAGTGTTTCTTAAAAAATAAAGAACAACTTGAATAGCTGCAGGAATGTTCAGCTTGGCTGTTTTTATTTAATAAAAACAACATTACTACTGAAATTAATTTGCATATTTAATTCTATATCAATTAAATTGCCAAGGGAATACTTTGTAGAACCTAATAAAATAATAACAAAATTTACTTGTAAAAACAAAAGATCTAGAATATAAAAGGAAATGAGGAAAAGAAGTAGATAGAGAAGGGAAATAATATTTCTAAACCTTAAACTATTTTACAAAATAATAGTCATTCAAATCATCTGATATTATTTAAAACCAGATAAATAAATGGAACAAATAAAGGAGGATAACAAATAATAGAACTCAATAGTCCAATATTTGATAAAGTGAAAAACATAAATTACCTTAGAAAAAAGAAAAATTATTTGATAAAAAAAAATCTTCTGAAAAAAACAGAAAGAGGTCTGGCAGAAATTAATGTTAGATGAACACCTTAAACCATATTCCACACTATATTCTAAATAAATATATGATGTTAATATTAAAGAGGATATTATCAAAAATTCAGAAAGAAATAGATCTCTCACAGCTATGGATAGAAGATATATTATTAATCAAACAAGAGATACAGACAGTTATAAAAGATAAAACTGATGACTTTGAATACATGAAGCCCAAAAAACTTCTACAGAGATAAAATTAATTCACTTAAGATAAGAAGTGATCAAATCGAAAAAAAAAAAATTCTTTGTATCCAATTTTTCTGAAAAGGATTTGGTATCCAAGATATTTAGATAAGTAGAAAAATATGGACCTTCTCTATACACAATTGTTTCCTTGATATCTCCCCTATGAGTTTCTTGAAAGTGAAGACTGTCTTTTGCTTCTTTTTTGTCTCTCCAGTTCTTAGCATGTTTCCTAGAAATTAACAAATATTTATTAACTTTCTAACTAATTAAATGAAAAAAATAAATCCCATAGACTATCTGTCCCAAGATGTCACTAAAAGAAAACTTATAAGAAAAAGAAAAATTCCATGGATGTAATACTAACCAATAAACATTGACTGAATGCCAGTCATTTATCTAGGCTATCAAGGAATGAAGCAATAACTATCCACAAAGTACTTATATTTAAATGGAAGGAGTATGCACAAAAAATATGTACAGAATAAATAGAAAGTTAGCAAATACAAGAATATTAAGAGTAATTAAACATGAGATAGTGTGGGAAGAAGAGAACTAATATTTTGAGAAGATCAGGAAAGGCTTCATATAGTAGATGAGTGAGCTGTATCTTCAACAAGAGAGTGACTCTGTGAGGTGGAGGAAAGCAGGAAATGCATTACAGGCATGAGAGAAGGCCAATGAAAAGTCATGGAGAAAAGAGATAAGAACATCATAGAGAAGTAAGGCAAAGGCCAATTTCTCTGGATCTCAAAATGGGAATGGTTAGGTAGGAAGGGCAATGTCCAATGGTGCTGGAAAAAATAGGTCACGCTCAGCGTTTTAAAAGCTAATCAGAGGGATTTATATTTTATCCTGGAGATAATATATAGCTAATGGAGTTGATTGAGTAGAGGAGTTAAAATGTTAAGAACTATATTAGTAACAAACTTAAATTAGGGAAAAGCATTTAGAAGTCATGGCAATAGTCTTGGCAAGAGATGATGAAAGCCTGAAATAAAGTGATGTGTGTATGAATGGAGAGAGTGGAGAGAAGCAGTTTTATATGAAAGATGTTAAGAAAGAAGAAGTAGCAAGATTTGGCAATTGACTGGATGTGTAAAGTGAGGAAAAATTAGGAGTTCAGGATAATATTGAGATTATAAATTTGATACAATGTGTGTGTAGGGGGGGAGTTCTACATCAGAAATAGGAAAGTATGAAAGAGTAGAGCATTTAAAGGGAAAGATAATAAGTTCTATTTTAGATATATTGAATTTAACATGTCTCCATAATATATAGTTTGAAATATATAATTGGTAATGCAAGACTGAGGGGACAAAGAGAGACTGGGATTAGAATTGGGGATTGCTTCCCAAAATACACACACATGTGCTATTATATGCTTCATTATATGAATCTATCATTATGTATGTCGATCATATGTTTACAAATATCCATTGATTTGTGTGTGAATAAGTAGGAGTTATGTGTGCAGAGATAAATTAAATGAATGAAAGTTGGTTAATTTACTCAGAGTATATATAGAAAAAAAGAATGTTCAGGATGCACTTTGGGTATCTGAGTGGGGATGACTGGATGGAATCAGCAAAGGTTGCTGAAAAGGAGAAGATAGAGAGGTAAGGAAAAGTAAACTGCTGATTCATATCAGAAAAAAATGTCCTTTTGCTTGTATTCAAGTGATAAATAGCAATTCTGAAGTATAGTAGTGGAAATAGGCTTAGATTTGGAGTTAAAGAACCTGAATTCAAATTCATTTTTTACTATTTACTATTTACTAAATAAAAGTATTTACTACTTTTTCTATTATGTACTTACTGCTCTATGCACAAGAAAAGGTTTTGTGTTTTTTTTTTTTCTTGCAAGGCAGTCAGGATTAAATGACTTGCCCAGGGTCACACAAATGGTAAATGTCAAGAAGAAATGATTCTTTCTCAGACTATGACATCATTATGTCATAGTCATGACTTTTTGGTCCCCTGTGTTTACCTGAATCTCTTTATCTTTAGAAACAAAGAAGACTACACCTCTACTATGCATTGTTTTTTTTTTTTTCTTTTTCCTTTTAAAGAATATTTGAGCACAGACTTCCGATGTAATGTCAAAATGTTTCAGAATAAAATCTGACTCACTAAGCAATAATTGGCTAAGTTCCAACTTGTGAAGGAGGATGAGACTTTCCTATTTGTGTGCATTTCTGAAAATTTTGTTAATACTCAAGCAAGGACACAATGACTTTTTTTTCTTTTTCTTTTCTCCTCCCATCCTTCCCCTCCCTCCCCCTTCTTGCTTTATCACTAAAGAGTTTAATTGTCTTAAATGATTACAGTGGATGTCAAATGGAAGCAAATGGAAAGGTGTGGGGAGGAAGGAATTGCATGCTTAAAGAATTGCTTGCTATATATTTTACACTTCTCCCACCAAAAAGAAGTGCTTAACTGTGGAACCTGAAAGACTTCAGGACACTAACTTCAATATTAACTTCAAATTACTCTGCTGGAGTTTGTCAGAGGGGAGAACTCTCAGAAGATCTGGCAGCAACAGGATAATGACCATTGAAACAATTTGAAATTAACCCCAAGAAGTTTAATTACATGCAAATATAAATCTCTGTTTCTTTCTCTCTATCTCTGCCTGCCTGTCTCTGTCTCTCCGTCTGCCTCTGTCTCCGTTTCTCTGTCTCTGTCTCTGTCTCTGTCTCTATGTGTATATGTTTTCTCTTCTCTTCTCTATGCTCTTGTCCTCTTTTGTCCTCTGATCTGCTCTCCTCTTCTCTCTTCTCTCCCCTCCTCTTTTCTTTTTTTCCCTCTCTTTTTTCTCTCTCTTTGTCTCTGTCTCTTTATTTCTCTCTCTCTCTTTCTGTGTATGTCTCTCTACCTCTCTGTCTCTCTCTTTTTTTTTTCTATCTCTCCCTTTACCCACTCCAATGAACAAATTAGCAGCAGTTCTTTTACCCTCATCACCAATCCCAGTCTCTCCTTTGTACAGATAGCACAGAACTACATAAGATATCTCCCCCACTCTCTGCTATCTACATTGTTAGAAGATGTACTGATTTGTAAACCTGGAAATATAGAATGTTATTTCTGAAAAGGTCTTCTGAGGTCAGTTGATCCAACCTCCTCATTACACAGATGAAGAAACTGTGACCCAAAAGGTGAACTAATGTGAAGACCGAGTTAGCCCCCTGGATACTTTAGAATCAGCCAGAGTCAGGATAAGCAAAAGTCCTTGGTCTTTATTCTTGGTTGAAATGAGAGGAATGGACACAGGAATCTCCACACCTCTCTTTTTCTTCTCCTGCCCAGAAGTAACTCTGGCTTGTCTTACTCCACCCTCTAATCCCTTCTCCAAATCTCTGTATACACCAACAGATAGAATCAGTACAGAATAGTGGGAAGAGCCATTTTCCAAATATATGCTAATAGAGTATTGTCCTATCGATAGATAGCCTTAAGTGCTCTATTGTCTGGTCTAAGTGAATGAACTCAAGAGTTTTAGCCCTTTACAAACTAATTTGCCCAAAGTGAGGCAGTGAATTAGTGGCAAATTCTTCTTTGAAGGAATGCATCATCTCTGTGTCTTTAGGATTACTGTGTACATTTTGAAATTTCTTATTTTTATTTAGTATAAGACAGACAATTGCTTTCATAAATAGAAAGGAGTTCCTGCAGATTCCCTTTGCAAATATATGTTATGCATTCTCTTCCATTTAGAATCTTAAACAATTGCCTAGAGAAACACTGAGAATTTAAAAGGCATGTCCAGGTCACCCAACCAGTGTGTATTAGAAATAGCACTTAAATTCCAAGCCAACTATCTTTGACATTGTTATTTTGGTTTAAAATGAACGTTTTAATATATAGAAGCAATTTTCTTATAGATTTGTACCTTTGGATTGGACTACAAATTTCCTTGAAAGTTTGTCATCATTAAGTGTACCTTTTTAAAATTATTATGAAAAGACAAATTTGTATCAGTTCTTTTCCCCTCAGTCTTACCACCAGTCAACAATGAAACTTGTATACAATATCTCTGCCACCTGCATTGCTAGAAGGTAGAGATTCATATATTTTTCATTAATTATGATCAAGACCAACCCAACCCAGTGCTTTAATGGCAAAGATTTTCTCCGGTGAGAGAATCCATTTTTTTGAGCAATGTTTGTCATAGCTTGTTGGAAAATATAGTGTTGATAACTCAAAGGCTCTGTCTCTTATTTTTAATAACTATTTGGATGATGATATAGTCCCCAGATGTACTTGTAGTTTCCCTGTAGGATAACCTTATGATATTGTTCATACAAAGAGAAACATGGTTCCTGATTGGTTGAGAGACATTGGTTTGAGAGAAGAATGAGTACAAGAACACTCAATGCATGACCTTTCCATGGTGAATGAGAGATATTCCCCCATTTTGTAGTCATAGTGATGAGGAGAAAATCTAGAACTACAATATGTCCCTTCATTCTCAGCTAGTTTGTTGATTGTGGGAGTGGGGTGTGGGTAGAGATAGTTCTCTTTCTGTCTCAGCTGAAATTTGATTTCACTCTTACATCACAGAAATTCCTCACTTTTGTTAATTGTGTTGCCTAAACTAAGTCTATGGCGCACTCTATTCCTGTTTCACTTATAAATACGTTTGTTTTGTATTCATAATTGCCGTTTATGTTATAAGCATATCATGGGTGATGAAGACAAGCCAGTTGAAACTAAAGCTAGTATTACTTTCTAGATCTGGAGTGAAAGTATTTCTTTCCTGTGCTTTGCCAGTTGAGGCAACCACAAGGGAAAAGTAATTTAGAGTGACTAGGGAAAGTGATTTTTATCTGAACCCCTCCCCTCGATTTCTATTCCCAGACTTCAAACCCTACTCATTTCTTGAAACTAGGAAAGGAAGGAAATGATTGCCTAGCCATATAGATATAAATACAAATTCAGTCTCCTAGAGACATGGGGTTAAGGTATTTCCATATCTCTTTACATCTCTACTCTGTGGGAGACTTTTAAAAATTCCTATAGCATGTGAATCTTTTGGTCTGGATTACAATTGAATTTGGTGCTTATGTTTGAGATTCTGTCAGAAATTGAAATTCCTACATAATTGATATCTCAGATAGTAGAGTCAAATGGATTCACTTTTTAATTAGAACCTAGAAAATACGCAAAAATATAAGAAGATGAGCTTTTTAAGGCCAGCTGTTGTATAATGATTTGAATATAGATGGCTCTTATGAAATGTTTGTTGAACTGAATTTTATCACTTATGGTTAGTACAATAAGAAAGTTTAGAAAAGGTTTTTGTATTTTTCATAGTCTGAGTTTTATGTCAGATATCACCTCTAATGTTAAGGGCCTGGTGCTAAAGACACATTGTGAAGATTTCTCAACTCAAATAAATACCACTTTCTGCTAACAAGTTTTTACCTTATATTGTTAATGATGGTATTCTGATTGTTGCTCCCACCCTAAACCTTCCCCCTTCCCACCCAAACCCCCACAGGGGTTAACCACCATGCCACCTAGTTGCCCAAAATTATATAAATGTTGCTACTGCTGCTACTAAAATCTTGCTGTCACTGATTTACTTTCTAAGAGGCTTTATATGTTACAGTTTCACCTTAATATTTAGTGAATTTTCTTTTTTTTTCCATTTTAACATTATTTCCAATGTTAAAGAAACATTCTCAGATAAGAAACATGTCAACTAAGCAGGTTTTAAGACTTTCCCCCTCAATCTCTCCCCTCTACTCATCTCTCTCCTCCCAGTATATTTCACCCTAGAACAATTTAAGAGTACCCATCAATTCTTAAACCACAGAGACTTCAAGATGAAAGGAGACAAATCATTATCCAAGTGATAGGGTGGTGCTGGCTGTTTTTCAGTATTTTCAGTCCTGTTCAGCTGCCATAGCTTTGACATCTCTTTCCACAGTCCTTTTCAAATCAAACACTCAAAAGCTCTATAACTCTGTTTGCCAATTCTATCAACTGTATGACTTGGGCATGATTCAACCTTAATCCATTGCCTTTAATATGAATAATTAAACTCATTAATACTTTGGAATTCATAATCTTCTGTCTCTATGGTATACTTGCTTGGTGATTAAGTAATAATAAGGAATAGCTGATGTGAAAGGAAAAGCTTTTGGATTTGAAAGGATCTGAGTTCAAATGTCAGGTCTTCCATTTACTATTGGTGTGACCTCAGGCAAGTCATTTAATCTCAGGGGCTCCATAATACATCTATAAATGAAGATATTGGATCAACTGACTTATAAAGACTCTTCCTTGAATATATGAATTAGATTGTAAGCTCCTTGAAGATAGGGATTCTTTTATCTTTTTTTATGCTTAACACTTAGCACAGTACCTAGCTGGTAGCAGCTGCTTGTTGGTTGATTGAATATATCCAAGTTAAATGGACTAATTGAGCCATTTAAAATCTAGATTTGCTTTGAATTTTATCCACTTCAGTTTTCTTCCTGTATAAATGAAAAAGTCAGAGACAGCTGTATGAAACATCACCCAGATTTCCAAATGGCTCAAGAATGAAGCTGGCTCAGGATCTGCCTTTGTCTTTCAGGTCCAATAAACTCACTTCTAACAATTTAGTAAAATAAAGTTAAAGTCTTAAATTGCAGTGAAGTGTATGAACACAGAACTACTGGCTTCATTTAAGCCAACCTAATTCAATTAAATTCAACTTAATTCAAATCAAATCAACAAAAATTTATTGGGTCTACTATGTGAGCTATGCTCAGGAATGTGAAAAGAAAAATTAAATAGGCAGGTTGCTCTCACATAGAAGATTTTGTATATAAAATATGGACAGAAAACAAAAAGTAATTTTGATAAAGGGAGCACTGATTGCTGAGAGATTGGGAAAAGATTCTTTTAGGAGGTGGCCAGTTTTTAATTTCAGTAATTGTAGAGGGCTGAAACTCCAAAAAGGTATGCTTGAATCAGACAAGGGAGAATTTAAGGCTAATTACCTATTCAATATGAGACAATGACTCTATTAGCATGTATTTGGATAAATGGCTCTTTTCACCATTGGTGCTTGCTGAATGTTTGGTGTTAAAATAATTGTAGGCAAGGATTGAAAGACAGGGAGAGAGAGGCCAGAGTCACTTGGCAGCAAGATGAGGAGAGAAGTTGGTGTCTCCAAGACTCGAGGATTCTGTTTGCTTGCCTCCTTCACTTCTTCCCATAAAGACTAAGTTCTTCAATTTATCCTGAGTCTGGCTGACCCTGAAGCCCTCCAAGCAGTTAGTCCATACTTTACAAGTAATCGTGGAGGCTAGGATTATGGTACATACCTGATAAAGTATAGAATACTTTTTCTGCTACTCAAAGTCTTTCTAATCTGATTCCTAGCAACCATTCCTGACTCTTCATCCTATGCCACTCCATAGAATTTGCATTGCAGGTAAATAAAACTATCCTTATTATGTTTTCTTCTCTCTTCATCAATCAAGTAATAAACATTTATTAAGTACTAAGCATGTGCCAGGTACTGTAACAAGCATTGAGAATCCAAAAAGAGAAAAAAAAAAAAAAAAAAAACAGCCTCAAGGAGCTTACAAACTAAAGGAAGACAGCAAACAACAAATATATACAGATATGCTATATACAGGATAAATAGAAAAATAATTAATGGGAGAAGGCACTAAAATTGAGGGGGTTGGGAAAAGCTTCCTGTACAAGATAAGATTTTAATTAGGATTTGTAATTGTTGTTGTTGTTGTTTGTCCTTCATTCTTGAAGAGCACCACAATCAGTGAGTTAATGGCATGATATGCAAATGAATTAGATTTTTTAAGTGAGGGAAGTCACCAACCTTACTTTCTCCTCCAGAATTATCTGGGTCCAATGGCCAAATTTGTGTCAGGATGACTGGAAATGGCCTTGGATGCAGTGGAGGACTTTGACCTCTTTAAGTTAAGGTCTTAAACAGGTTTCAGTTTAAGGCAACAAACATTCAGTGATTAATATTAAGTAAGAGATGAGGCAAAGAATAACCTCGTTTGTCTAGTCAAAAAAAAATCAATTGAAAGAGAGAGAGTGGCTGGGGGAGAGGGGGAGAGGGAGAGAGAGAGAAGGAGGGAAAGAAAGGAGAGAGGGGAAGAGAGAAAGGAAGGAAAGAAGGAGGGAAAGAAAGAGGGAGAGAGAGGAAGGAAGGAAGGAAGGAAGGAAGGAAGGAAGGAAGGAAGGAAGAAGGAAGGAAGGAAGGAGGAAGGAAGGAAGGAAGAAGAAGGAAGGAAGGAAGAAGGAAGGAAGGAAAGAAGGAAGGAAGGAAGGAAGGAAAGAAAGAAGGAAGGAAGGAAGGAAGGAAGGAAAGAAGGAAGGAAGGAAGGAAGGAAGGAAGTCATGTTTTCCAACTTGTCAATTGTCAATTCCACTAGAGACCCCAGTAGGTTACCTCCAACTGTTAGTCATAAAAGTTCTTGTTTGTTCTTCATTCTTGAAGAGGACCATGGCATCAGCCTCACTTTCTCCTCTGGAGCCAACTGGATCTAGTGGCCAGATTTTGATTAAGATAACAAGAGATGGCCCTCCGTTGGAATTTGAAGGAAGCTAGAGAACCCAGGAGGCAGAGATATAGGAGAAGTACATTCCAGGCATGGGAGACAGTCAAGAAAAATTCCTGGAGAGGAGAAATAGAGTATGCAGCAGGGAGTAAGTTATATAAAGACTGAAAATATAAAAGGGGGGTAGATTAAAAAAAGGTTTCAAACATTAAATAGGATTTCATTTGATTTAGTTTGGCAATAGGGAGCCATTGGAACTTATTGCATAGGGACTTGACATGTTAAGACCTGTGCTTTAAGAAAATCATTTTTGTAGCTGAATCTGAATAAAAAATGGATTGGATTGAGGAAACTTAAACCAGAAAGAAGTACAAGCAAGCTATTGCAATAATTTAGGTGTAAGATCTTGAGGGCCTCCCTGCTGTGAGTGATGGCAGAAGAGAAAAGGAGACATTATATAATCTCTCCACCTTTAATTAGTAGTACAAAGGCAATGAACAGTGGGAGCAATCCAAGGTTGAAGTTTATCAAGCCTCAATCTGTGAAATGATAAGGAAGAGGGGAATAGGGTTTTGAGAGAAGAGGACAGTATAGATAATAATTGGTTCACTAAGAAGATGAGGGAAAGAAGATCAAAATGTCTAAGGACAAATAGTTGACATGAGAGGATTGAAGGGTCAAGTGACTGAAAGGCATGGTTACACAAAGAGTTTTTTTGTTTGTTTTTGTTTTTGTTTTTTAAGGAAGCCAGAGGGAAAGATAAAAAGTCAGTAGAATACAATCAGTTCAGAAGAATTCAGAATTATTTACTGTAGAAGTTGTACAATTGTGGGTGATGGTGAGAAGTGTGTGGCTGAGGTGGGATGGAGTCAGCTATGAGAAGGAAGTATGTGGAGTAACTCAGTGGTTAGGACATTTGAAGGAGAGTCATTATGTATGTAGAAGTACCTAATATGAAGGGAGGTTAGAAAACAAATTGTGAGCTGTGTACTTAACTCACTGTGAACAAGGAGAAAGACCTAGAATTCTGTAGGCAACAGCTACCAGGATTTTGATTGGATGGTAGATATGAATAACTTAGTCTGACCCCCTTCATATACATTCACTTAGTCTAGAATGGAATCTCACATTTCAGTATGTGAGTAGAAGATTTAGAGTTAATATAAGGAAAAATGAAAACAAAAATAAAAATCATCCACATGTTTGTCCAGTGGAAGAATTCACCACATAAGAAATAATGGGCTCCCTCTTACTTCAGGTATTTAGACAAAAGAAGCACCATCACTTTTGAAGTATGTTGTCTAGTATGGATAAGACTGGAACTCTAATGTGACTCCTTCCATATCTAAAATTTCATGAAATAGCTTATATCCTTCCAAGCCCATTTTTTTTTTTAAGGATACCAGATGAAAGTGATTTCTTGCTCTAAACTTGGAGTACTTAAATAAGAGGCAATGTTATTATCCATGCACATGTGATTCTATATTGAGAAATGCAGGTTTGATATAGGTAGAAAATATTGTCCACATCTTTTTGGTCCACCCAAAATGGACTTTTTCATTTCAAAGTCAATAGGTCATCTTGTGTTTCCTACATAAAAGTTTATATTTGCTTCTATTTGTTTAATATTATCTCTTCTGTGCTTATTAAACTTTTTCTACTCACAAGTTCTTTTTACTGAGAAATTTTTATGTGGCTACAAGTAATACATAGGTATATAAAATAGGTATACAAATCAAACATTTACAGATAATAAATTATAACATTGTGGGATCTTGAACCACAATTTAAGAAGTTGAGCTTTATACAATACCACCAAAAATGAAAACTAAAGCATGTATATGACAGCTGATTTCTTCTCCCCAACAATACTACTATTTCCAAGTCTTTAATGTCTTGCTCTCTGTTGATTATTTTGTCTCTGTCTTACCTGAACATGCTGAGAATCTCTGATTTTCTCCATTTATAATCTTTAGTGATGACTCAAAATCCAGATCCATGCTTATTCCTAATAAGAAATTGATAAATAGGGATGAAATGCTAATTGTTATGAGGCAAATTGATACTACAAATTCTAGAAAAAAGAATATGTTTTAATTTGTGATCTCATAATGACTTGTAGTTGTTGATAATTTGATATCAATTTTTATCTAACTGGTCATGTGTCAAAGAGACAGCATGGTGATTTGAATAAAAGTATAGGACTGGGAGTTAGGGAGAATTTGAATCATATCCTCCCTCAGACACTTATTAGATTTTTGAATCGGGTAAGTTAGTTTCTCTTTGTCTCAGTTTCTTCATTTATTAAATGAGAGAGTTGGATTTGATTACTTTTAGCATCCCTTTAAGCTATCACCTATGACCCTCTCAAGGTGCTACAAATATATCCAAAATTCTGGAAAGGAAAATGGGCAGGCTGTCAACTCTGGCATATAATGTAATAAAAAGTCATGCTGACCTCTGACTAAAGGAAAGACTAAAGAGTTTCTTTCAAATAAATTCCATTAATTTAATTTTGAACAAGAGTTTTCAGGTTAAATGTCTAGATTCTGATGTTCAAAGAATGATATCCTGTGGTAGAATTTTAATGCCACTCATTGTGTATTTGAATTGGGCTGTTGAAAAAGAATATTTTAAAAGCAATTTTTCTATCACTGTTTGATTCACTGCTATTGGGAAAAAGAAGTCTTTCATACAATTGTTTTTCTTCCCTGCATTAAATTTTCAAATGACTTTCATTAAAGAATACTTCAAGTTCTACATTACATTTTTGTGCATAAAGTAAATACAAAAATGTATTGAAAATTAAAATAAATTTTGTTTTTATATTAAAATATTTTGATTTTGTAATGGTTCAATCAAATGAATTATTTGAATTTTTTATTATGAACCAACCTATCTACTAACTATAGTAATCATCATTTGATTGACAGAATAACTTTTCATTTTTTGAGTTTGCTCCTCTCACTTTTCTGACCCTTACTCTTTCTTGACACTTTAAATTCTTTTCAGCCCTCTTTCTATTTGCCTCCTCTATATTTCTAACTTGACTTGTTTTTTATGACTCTTCTTGATGCAATGACAATTTAATCTCAATGAAACCTAATAATTTTGTCTAGCAGATCCCTCTTCTCAGATCCTTTTTCCTAATGATAAATTCATAGTGAAGCAGTTTTTGATTGAAGACTTTTCCTTTGGTTACTGTTGAAGGAGTCTATTGATGGGACTTAATAGGATATTATGGAACATGACTGATATGAGAAAGGAAGAGGTTTTTGTAAAATCAAGAATGTCAAGTAAGGAGAGGGTTAAGAAACATGTTGTTATTCCAGAACCAGATAACAAAATTTATTTGGAGTTTTAAATCAGAGCCAGATATTTTTCTTCAAGTTATATGGATGTTTAGTGAGTTGGTAATTGTGTTTAGAATATAGGAATGTGAGAGTATAACTTGTTTGGAAGAAACATCTAATTGAAGTGGAGGTAGCATTTTATGTCAGTATAATGTCTCACATATATGAGGGAGTTTGATGCCTGAATTCATAGTGATTTCAGGCTTAGAAGGGTAGTTATTGAAATGATTTATGCTTGTGCCCCTCGTTAAAGAGAGATTGAGCTCTCAACCCTATAAAAGGAAAGATCCTTTTCTCCTGCATAGCTTCCACTGAGTCCTTATGACACCAATAACAAAAGGACACTTGACAACATAAAGATAGAGTGGACCACAGTTTAGCAGAAAAAAATATAAAAACTAGAAAATGTATTCCTTTTTCTCAATAGCATTTTATTTTTCCAAATATTTGTAAAGATTGCTTTTAACATTCATTTTTGTAGGATTTTGCGTTTCAATTTTTTCCCCTCCCTTCCTTACTTCCTCCTTCCCCAAGCAAGTAATCTGACACTGATTATAAATGCACAAACTTTTTTTTTTTTGGCTGAGGCAATTGGGGTCAAGTGACTTGCCCAGGGTCACACAGATAGGAAGTGTTAAGTGTCTGAGACCAGATTTGATCTCAGGTGCTCTATCCATTGTGCCACCTAGCTGCCCCAGTGAACAAACTTTTAAACATATTTCTATATCTGTCATATTATACAAGAATCAGACCAAAAGAAGAAAAATCATGAGAAAGAAAAATCAAATAAAAGATGAAAGTTCTCTGTATCAATCCACATTCAGTTCCATAGTTCTCTCTCTAGATGAGAATTTTTTTTGTATTCCAAGTTTATTAGAAATGTTTGGATCACTGCATTGCTGAGAAGAGTTAAATCTATCATGGTTGATCATCATATAATCTAGCAAATACATTCTTTAATAGAATAAATTTAAGAAAAACACAGAGAGTATAATGCCAGAGAAACTGAGGCAAGATAGATATTAGAGAGTTTTTAATATTTTATTAATTGGAGAGTACAATTGACTGGACAGGACTCTCATCTCAAAGTATCCAGTGATGAATGTGAGAATCCCAAGTCTTTTTATATGACTTTGGAACAAAGAAAGAAAAGAACGGGAAGTTTTCAGAACCATTTGGTTCTGTCAGGATGGGGGTAGGCTATAAATTCTTCCTAGAAGCCAGAGTCAGGATGTCTGAATAAACAGAAGTAAAGATGTCAATGAGGTTTCTGAGATAGTCTTAACTTTTGGAATATTTTAGAAGGGGGTATTGCCATAAATTCTTGAGGGCAGAAGGAGGTAGGAGCTAGGAAGTCTGATCTCTTCCTCATCTTGGGTCTCACATTGACAATTTATAACCTTAGAGCAAATGGTCCTTAGTCTTAATGGACCAGAGTGGGGTTTTACAACTAAGGGGATTGAGGCAGAACAGTTAAGGCAACTGAGGTAGAACAATTCATGGAAACTCAGTCAGGACAATTAGGGAAACTAGTGCAGGGAAACTGAGGTAGAACAGTTCAAGGAGACTGTGACATAATAAGAGAAGACTAAAATAGCACAGCACCCTAAAGAATATTTTGTTTCTCTCTTCCCTCCTGCTCCTGGATGAGCACAGTCTGTGATAAAATACACAGTTACATGCATTCTTCAACTTTTCTATTCAAATGGAGATGATCTCTCATGACCATATAATGGTCAAACCCCAATGCTGCTTTGGTCTCTAACTGTTGCTTTGGGATGACTGCCATTTCTTTTATTCTCTTTTTCTTTGAGAATTCCACAGGATCCACAGGAGAGGAGAAATCTTGTGGATAATTGATCACAACAAATTTAACTCCCAGGAGACTATTTTCTTATTTTGGCAATCAATGGATTGATTGTCCAGGGAAGTGGACATTTTTTGAATTTTATTTATTGTTGTATTTTTAAGCTTTCTAACTTTGGAGAGAAAGGACACAATATGAAACTGGAACTTTTAACCTAGACTAAATATTCCTGAATTGATCTCATTGCCTCCAAGCTGACTGGTTGTTTTGGACCCAGGGACCTTTGGGGTTTTTCTAATATTGACATTTTTGTTAAGAGGGAACAGAGGTGCAGGATCAGTTAGGATATAGTAAGAGGTCTTGTAACTTCTTTAAATGTATTAAAATTTTTTTCAGAAAGTTTGTTAGAAGTTTTAAGTTTAAAATTTTGTTAGATAGCAAGATGATTCAGACCAGATTCAGACAATGGTCTTGTGATGGAGAAAGCCACCTGCACCCAGAGAGAAAGAGGACTGTGGAGGTTGAGTATGGATGACAGCATAGTTACTTTCACTTTTGTTGTTGTTATTTTTTTGCATTTAGTTTTCTTTCTCATTTTTTTCCCTTTCTGATCTGATTTTTCTTGTATAGCATAATAATTGTGTAATATGTATACAAGAATTGCACATGTTTAACATACTTTGGATTATTTGGAGGGGTAAGGGAAAGGGAGGAAGAAAAGAATTTTGGAACACAACATTTTGCAAGGATGAATGCTGAAGACTATAGATGCACATGTTTTGAAAAAAATGGTTTATTAAAAAAAAGTTTTGTTAGAGGTGGAGCAATGAACTCCTTCCAAAACCTCTATTTAAGCAATACTCTATACCCCTTTCTGCTTTCTTTTCCCCCATTAGATTATAAAAGTCTTGAGGTTAAGGACTATCTTCCCTTTTTATATTTTTATTATCATCAAATTATACAGTGCCTGGGATATAGAAGGGGCTTAATAAATTTTTATTGTCTGATGGATGTGTTCAATGAATTATGTTATATTTAAAAAGATTCTGATATCCGAAGAGTTAATGGACAGACAGGAACTACATGGAGATTGGGCTGTGATGTCAATAGAAAACCAGGAAATGAAACTTTTCATATGGACTAGAGATCATCAGCTAATAGCTCCAGCAATGGAAGCTAGACAAGACTAGTGAATTGAAATCAATTGGGGAATATCCCAGACATACTGAAAGGGATCCTAATACTGCCTTTTCATAGGGAAAAAAGAAGATGAAATTCAACAATCAGACTTTTTAAGATGCAAAAAGTCAGGATACTGACTATTTTTTGGTAGAAAAACAAACAAATTAGAGACATAATTTTTGAAGTTGAGGAAGCAAGGAAGGAAGACAAGGATGAGCTCAGCTAGATATTGTCACCAAGCAAGAATGGAATGATGGGTCAAATGGCCAATTAGATAGTGAATAAAGTAATCAGCTCTGATGGAGCAGGTGAGGTATGTGATCAGGATTTTAAAGCTTATCAAGTCCTATTATTTTTGCTTTTCTCATCTCTAAATGGACAAAATTGGAATAATCTTGACATATAATTCTCTCTTCCTTGATGATTGCTACACTAGAGAATTTGAGAAACTTCTCCTTGGATGAGATCTAGAATTCTCTTGTGGATTATTAATAATTTATTAATATTGTTTGCACCTAGCTTTATGTGGTTAGAAAATTGTCTAACCCTAATGGTTCATTGTAGAGGTCAAGCTGATCTCAAAGGCACTTCAGGGAAGCTGAAGACTGTAAGACTAAATGCTTAGATTCTACCAAGTGTTTGTTTTGGATCCACTCCAGTCATATTTTGAATTTCCCAAATTAGATTAATTTAAGGACTGATTTACATATGAACCTGCCCTTTCCTCAGAGACTGCCTATTACCTGAATGTGAGCAATCAATCAAATGTCCTTATACCCTTGTCTTACCTTTATATACTATAAGCTTACAAAGACAGAGAGGAGGCTACCTCTTCTTTCTAGTTTTCTTTCTCTAAAAAATAACATTATTAATTTATCTTTAAAGCTCAGATTTTGAGGGTGTATTTTTTATTGCAAATAAGAATTCTGGTGGCAGTGTTGGAAACAGGACAGTTGTCCCAAGGGCATTGAATGCCCTCTGAGGTTTAGGATTGAGTACAGGCAGGACCAAATAATTTAAGATCAAATCAGCCCGTCAAGAACCTGGTGAGTTCTTTAGGCGTTCAGGTTGGACACAATCCCGGCCCCAGTTTCATATTCCCAGAAAACAAAAGATCTGTGCTTGTTTTTAGCCTAGGGAAAGACTTAGACAGAGTTAAAATTAACCCCAAGCCACCTTGATCCAGCAAATGAGTAATCCCCTTAACTTGATCTCTCAAGGACTTAGCAGCTGCTAAAAGCAAAAACAAACACAAACACAAAAATAAATAGGTAGAAATTAGGATGATGTTATTTTGGTAGATTCTTCTTCCTTTCTCCTTTTATTTTATTTATGATCTTTCTTCTCAACTCTCCTGTATATGATTCTGTGACTGCCCAGGAGCCATTTGGATATCTTGGTAAACATGGGCATTAATTCTACAGTGATTCACTTAGGATGATTCTAAGTGAGAAAAACTTGTTTTTGTCAGGCAGTAAGAAGGGTTCTGACTGGGACTTCTACTTCTGAATTTCTTATTGTATACAAGGTTTTGCTTACCTTAGAAAACTTTGAAGGGAAATACGTAGTCACTTATAAAGACAAAAAAGGAGTTTAGAAAGGTAGAGAAAACTAATGAAGTATCATATTTTTATGGTACTTTTTTTCACTGACCTTTTTGATTAGACTTTTGGAGTTTAGTCTTACAAGTGATACTCTCTTGGTTGAGCTGAGTTTTGTTGTTTAGTCATTCAATTGCTTCCAGCTCTTTGTGACCTCATGGACCACATTGTTCTTGGAGTTTTCCAGGAGTAGTTTGCTATTTCCTAATCCAGCAGATTTAAGAAAAGGAAAGTTAAATGACTTGCCTAGAGACCTGCAGATAATAAGTATCCAAAGTTGGATTTGAAATCAGGTCTTCTTGACTCCAGGCCTAGAACACCTAATGGGAGAGTCCTTTGTTCTACATTGCCTGATATTTATCCTCCTAAGAATATTTTCTTTGATTTCAGTATTTTCTTTGTTTTGTTTTGTTTTTTTTCTACTCAACTTAGATGAATATATTTCTTTGTTATCTATCATGTATATTCATTTTGAAATTGGTTTTTAATAGAAGGGGAGTCAAGCTTTAGATATAAAGCTTAGGGTTCATCTTTCCTTATTAATGAAATAATGATCAAAAGTAAGTTAGAACTTGAAAATCACATCCTGAAGACTAATAATATTGAAGCAGAAGCATATAATTCTAGTCTAGCTCCTCATCTCTTTGAGGAAAGCAAAGTGACCAAGCTTCTGTCCCCAACTTCCTGCTTTCCTTCAAGGAAGGAATGAAAGTTCCCATTGAAGAAAAGAAGGCAGCAGAAACTAGAAATGTCTATTCTATTTACCTCTGAGTCACACAATGACACTCTCAAGCTACATGTAAAGGGATAGTCCTCACTACATAAGAAAGTACAATACAAAAAAAGAGCAAAATTTCCAGAAAGGCTGATTTTAACTTGATGTAAATATACTTCTTGGGAAATCTATTCTTAAGTGTGGTATCCCATAAATGCTACCTTAATTTCAAGTTATTGTGTGAATATTCTTGCACTCAAAATCATATCTCACAAGCTATCTCTAATGTGGTTTACTTTACTAGTAAATCAGAAGATATGCTGAATTCAAAGCAAAGTCATTAAGGAAATCCCATAAGAAAAAGAGCAATATATACTTTTTGCATATCAAATCATCAGACTAATACAAAGGAGAAAATCTTTTTAGTTCCCTGTTTTGGTCTCCAGGGTCCAAGGTTTTTTTTTTTTTTTTTCCATATACCCCAATCAGGAAACTAGTTAAATCTCCTACACATTTTATTATTTCAATTTTTTTCTTTGTCTGAGGCTAAATTATAGTCCATTTCCCCAGCTCACATCTGACAAAGCATTGTATAAATGCTTTGGGCACCCAATGGAAGAACTCCTTTGCTATATGTTGTTTTATATATATATCCTCTTAAGAATACTTTCTTTAATTTCAATATTTTGTTTTTTGGTTTTTTGCTACTCAACTTGGTTAAATATATTTCTTTGCTATCTACCATGTATATTCATTATGAAACCATGTTTTCTGTTAAAATTTGGTTGAACTATTCATAGTTCAAAATCAGAAAGTCTGCTAACCTAGTTGTACCTTTGCGTTCAGAACCAGAGAAGATTAAGAAAAAGTGATAGGCTTTCCAAGATTTGGGGCCATAACATTGTGGATATTATTTTTCAGCAGAATTAATAAGACATTGTACTGGAGAGGCACACAGGGTTGCTACTGATTGGATTGTACATACAAAAAAGCTTTTTTAAAATTCAGACCAAAAATTTCCCAAGGTTTGTTGAAATCTGAACTGCATTATACAGAGCAACAGGGTCTGTAGTTACATCAGTCAAAGTGGGAAGAACAAAAATTTGAGGAATCCGAGATTTTACATAACTATATTGCTTGTGCCCAGCTGTCATCAAAAAAAGGAATCACAGCTTTGTTCTAGGCATGGCTTTCTGATGAATGTAGTTAGAAGATTCTGAATTGAAGACTGGTTTTGATTTCCTGTAAAGAAAAAAATAAAGGGTATCTCAGCTTCTGAATGATAGGATATAAAAATCTTGAGGGCAAGGACAATCTCATTTTTTTATCTGTATTCTCTGCACCTGATATAAAGTCTGCCATGTAAAAGTGTTTAATAAATACTGATAGTTGGATCAAAACTTTTATGTTTTAATATTGGTTAAACTAGTAATGGACATTTTCTAGTAATTATGTTAAATACTTTTATAATATCATTTAGATAACAGGCACATATAAAATTTTGGCTGGGTAATCCCATAAGCATTTATTAAGTGATTACTATGTTCTAGGAATAAATGCTGAGAACAAATTAATAAAAAGAAAGACAGTTTCTCCTCTCAAGAAGCTTATGATTTAATGAGAGAAGGAAAGACAGAAAATGAGGCAAGGAAATGGAGAGGAGATATCAGAAAATACCAGACAGATTAGCAGATACAGAACTGGAGCAAACCTGTTTCTGCGCTTTGTAAAGGGAGGCACTGGAGAGAAGCTGACTACTCCTTCTAGCTCTCCAAATAGATGAGAGAGGAGATTCAGGAAGGTGATCTCTGTCAAGACCTGAATTAGTAGCATCCTTATGGAATTAGAGGTGATGGACTTAATCTGGGAGGATATAACTTGTTCTGTGTATATATATCTGCATCTGCTGCTCTATGTAGTAAACCCAGAGGGCAGCAGGTATAGAATGTATAGGAGGTTCATTCCTGACGTACATGTATAATTATTGATGAAGCAGTTCAGTGGCTCAATGGATAGAGCACTGGTTTAGAGCCAATAAGACTTAATTTATTAACTCTGTGGTGCTGGGCATGATGCTTAATCTCTGTTTGCCTTAATCCACTGGAGAAGGAAATAACAAATTATAAAGGTCTGAAATTGAGTCGATGCACTGAAATCAGTTCAAGCACTTAAGGCTAATTACCGATTGGACAATACTCTATAAGCATATGCTTGGAAAATGGCCCTTCCCACTATCCTGTGCTGGCTTGATCATTGGTGTATACGGAGAATTGTACGAGGGATTGTGGAGTAAGACTGGCCAGGGTCACTTCTGGGTGGGAGACGAAGAAGGAAGGTCGCAGAAATTCTGCTTCCATCCCCTTCACTTCTACCTCTAAAGACTAAGAATAAAGACTAAGGACTTTTGCTTATCCTGACTCTGGCTGATTCTAAGGTATCCAGGGTGTTAATGTGGTCATCACAACAAACCAATAGCAAAATAATATCTTTGCCAAGGAAACATCATGGATAATACTGGCATGCTGTAGTCCACAAAATACCAAGAAGAGTAATACATAATGATACAACGACAAATATTTATGCCCCTGATTCATTCATTAATTAATTCAAGAAAAAATTATTAAGAAGTTATAATGTGACAGGTTCTGTGCAAGGTGCTAGGGATACAAAGACAAAAGACAAAATAATCCCTCCCTTCAAAGAGCTTACATTCTATTGATAAGATACAACATGTACATAAAGAATTCTCATTCTCTGTGTGTGTGTTTCTATGTAAATGTGTACTGAAGGGCAGATGTACCTGACCCAACTCATCTGTGGCAATAGGAGTTGGGAGGATATCTCAGAGAGAATGTAGGTGTCATATAAAATAATCAAAATAAAATAATCAAATCATAATATCCAAAGTTAAAGGGCTCTATCAAGGGAAAGGATCAGGATATTATCATGTAGGAGGGGGCACTTGAGATGAACCATGAAACTTGGTACAAATTCTATGAGACAAGAATGAGAAGAAGATGTATTTCATGCATGAGCAGCAGCTTGTGCAATGGTACATTAATGGAAGACAGAATATGAATATCAATATTGTAGCTATGCCAAGGACTGGAGTAATAGACAGAAAGAAGGGATACCAATTAGGAGACTGCTGAAGTTCAGGTGACAAGTGATAGGACCCAAAATTCTGATAGTGGTCTGGTAATAGTTGCTGGAGCATTAAAATCATTAAGACTTGGCAAATAATTGTAAATGATAATGATGATGATAGCCATAATTCATATATCACTTAAAATTTACAAAACACTTTATACATATTATCGCATTTAATCTTATATGAGAGGTGAGGGAAAAAGAGGAATTGAAGATGATTCAGATGTTGCAAAAGAGTCATATAAAGCCCTCAGCACAACTGGGGAAGTTAAACAGGAAAGTGGTTTTGGGGGAAACATATTAGATATACTGAATGTGAGATGCCTTTTGAATATACAATTGAAAATGTCCGATAAGCAATTGGCAATGTGAGACTGGAGCTCAGGAGAGAGGCTAGAGTTAAATGTATTAATCTGAGTATTTATTTGTATGGAAACAATAACTCAGCCCATGGAAACTAATGAAATCACTCAGAGATGTTCTAGCAAAATTAGAGCATTGGGCCAAGGCTATACCTAAACAAAGGGAGTGAGACAAGAAGAATGATTCAGCATTATCAAGTGGACATTTCCAACTACATGAACTATAGGTATCTTAATCTCAAATAGTCCTTGTGGTCTTGGGCAAGCCATTGAACAAAAATGTTGGAGGGGATGTGGGGAAATTGGGACACTTATTCACTGTTGCTGGAACTGGAAACTGTTCTAACCATTTTGAAGAGCAATCTGGAATTATGTTCAATTCTCTATCTTAATTCTTCAATTTTTATTCCAAATCTTTTCTTCTCAGGCCTGTCATATTATTACCTTCCTACTTAATTTCAGTAGAAAATATTATTTCATATATTATTATTTTAACATTTTTATTTATTTTATCTTTATGGAATAGAACAAACATTTCCATAACATAGCATGTATGTGTGTGTGTGTGTGTGTGTGTGTGTGTGTGTGTGTAAAATATATATATATATTTTTGCTGAGGCAATTGGAGTTATGACTTGCTAAGAAGTGTTAAAACCTGAAATCAGATTTGAACTCAGTCCTCCTGACTTCAGGGCTCATGCTCTATCCAGTGTGCCACCTAGCTGCCCCATATAGCATATATATTTTTAAAAGGCAATTGCACATGAAACTGTACAATTTGTTATTCTTTTAAAATATTTAATAAATATTATAATGTTCATTTCTTATTTTTTTCTTCCCCCCTCTCTAGAGGTGGCTATCATTAGACACAAATATGTGTGAAAACATACTTATATCTGTCTATATAACATAAGATTATATATATAAACATCTCATTATATTATATAAGATTATATATAATATAATGAGATGTTTATATATATAATTCTGTACACATTTCTACTTATCAGTTCTTTCTTTAGGTGCAGGTAGCATCATTCTTCATATGTACTTAGTAACTTAGCCACTCAAAGTTGTTCTTAAATCAAAACTGTTGTTAGTATATATAATGATCTCTTGATTCTCTTATTTCAATCTTCATTATTTCATGCAAGTCTATCCATGTTTTTTCTGAGATCATTTAAAGAGTATAGAAGGAGACATATATCTTGAACACAACTACTGTGGGAATTTGTTTTGTTTGATTATGCATACTTATGACAAGGATTTTGTTTTTCTTGTTTATCTCCCTCACTGGAGGTGAACAGAGGTGGGATTGAAAGAAAAAGTATGCTTATTTATTAAAACAAAACAAAACATCATTCATATACCTAAATCTAAGGGTTAGCCTATGTTTTTTTAAAATTTAAATATATTGCTGAAATAAGTTGAATTTCAAATTAAATGATTGTTTGGTTTAGGTAATGCTAAACAACAAATGTGATTTTTAAAATGTACTTGTTTATTTTATTATTGTTTATTTTTAAACTGTTCCGTAAAACATACATTCCAGGTCAGTTAGTCAAACAAACAACATCAATTGTACTAGTTTCTATTTTTTAAAAAAGCACCAAAAAAAACCCCCAAAAAATACAAAACAAGGAAATATAATACATAATCTTTCTTCTATGGGGTTTGCAATTTAATTGGGAAGGCAGCATAAAGTCAGATAAAGTCATAAAAATGAAGGTAACATATATAAAGGATATAGACTTTATTAACATAATTATGAATATATGAATGCATGTGAATATATACATATTATAATAGTACAGAAAAACATGTAGTCAATTGGTAATATAATTATAAAGTCATAAAGCTATGGGCATGGAAAGTTGGGATGGAATTTGTTTATCAATCAGTAGCAAATTCAGAAGCTTTCTTTTGTCTAAATTTTTATTCCCCACAGTTGCCTTTGGAAAAAATTTTGGAAATTTTGGAAAAAATATCATGAAAGGTCCTAATCTAACATTCTCTGGGGTTGGTAGCCTGGAAGATTGGGACAGAAGAGATGGAATGAGGGTGATATTGTCAGCACCATGATCTGGGAAAAGCAGTGAGAGTAACAAAGCACTGTCATACCACCATTATCAGTGTGTCAAGTAAAAGGTAACTATAATATTTGCTAAGGAGGAAGAATGATGACTGTCATGGTGCATAATTTAGTGAACCAGAACATTATGCATCAAATGCAAGAGAGCATCACGCACTAGTACATAATGCACCAAAACATTATCCTAAAAAATTAGGCTCACCACAATCCTATTCCTCTTGGTCAATTACTTCTTTCTCAAATAGGATTTATGCACAAATTAACTACCAAGGCTCAGGAAACAGGTGTCTACATTGTCTGGATTGCCTGGGATTCTTTGTTGATGTGAGCATGTACCTATGTATTTCTCACAGTAGCTGAATGAGAAAAGTTTGTAAAGACCAATATGCCTCATCTGTATTTCCTGCCTCTCCCTCCCATCCCCTCCAGGTGTCCTGTGTGATTGTTCTGCATACCATAAGTATCGTCAGGGGGTCAGTTTTCTGATACAAACAAGGCTGTGAACACAATTCAGGATGAATTTCTGATAAGCCTATTGTGTAAAACTTTCCCCTGAGTGATATTTCAGAGTTTCAGATGCAGCAACTTCCTCCAAAAAGCCTGAACAATATTCTCAGTAAGTTAAAGACTTCTTACCTCTTGGACCTCAAAACTGCTTTTACCACTCTTGTACACTGTTCTTATATTTATTATATTATAGTTTTTCCTATATATATAGGAATACTGAGGTTTTTCTACCATCAAAATATACAGTCAAATCATAGATCAAAGATAACAGTCTTAGTTACCCGTCAATATGTTTATCGATATGATAAAGTTGAACTGGGTAAGTGGGGAACATTGCCCTTGCTTCCATACTGTTTGGTTCAAATTAATTTGCAGCTAAGTCAGATAGGATCTTGTGGGTATATAAGATTTAATAGCTGTAAGTTAGGTGATCAGTACAGAAGGCTTTGATTCCCTGACTCAGATTTAGGAGTGGAAAAGACCAAATCTTATCCTGGGGGGACTCTGCCTAGATTTTGTCAGCTGGATATAACTAACAAAACTAAAAATCTCAGACTGCCCTAACAGGTCAGCTTCTAGCTAATATACCCTAGCAGACTGAAAGTGCTATTGAAGCCAAAACTTTTCACTCAGTGGGGAACTGACCTGGTGAGCCCAGTGGAACTTTGAGCTCAGTGAAGAATGAGCATAGCAGAGATACACTCAGCAAGAAGTAGGTCCTGGCAACCCAAATGGAGCAACATACCCAGGGGTAACAGAGCAGAGAAAAAGGCAGAGTTATTCAAAGCAATGTGAACATCCTACAGCATGGAAGATATGTTACCCTCCACATATGTCCCAATGTTTTGAGTCTTTTATAGGCGACCTCTATATTTGTTCACTGTTCTTACAGATGGTGGGTTGGTATTTGTGGGACATTGTGTACTACATTTATGGAGACAATGTTCTGTTACAAGTTTTTTTTCATCAAATGCCTTCACTTTGAACTAATTGTGTGTTCTGGATGACTAGATGCAAAGAAGGAACACTTATTGAGGTTTATAAGCTATTGTTTTGCATGAATATGAACTTGAATCATCTTTTAACTTGTTATAGCTATTTTGTGAACTCCTTGTGTAAGAGAAGGGTACGACAACTGTTGACCACAAAAGTTAAATACTCCAACCAAGTTTCATAAGACAGAAGTCATATTGTATATCTTTAAAATAAAATAACCACATTACTTCTTCTCAATGCAACTCATAGAGACTTATTCTAATAAAACAGTCTTAAGGAATTATATAAAATAATTCTTAGGATTATATCATCTATAAATATTAGTTAATTCTTATTTCTTCTTGGTTTTGTAATTATATATGTTCAGAATTTTAAGATAAATCAAGTGTTTTGATCTAAAAAAAATCATTTATTGTATACTTTAGATTTGCCAAAAACCTTTTTCCCTCTCATTATTATGAATTGCATTTAATAAGAAAAAAAAGATTTTGTTTATCCAAAATAATAACCCTAGATGGCTATTTAGTATTATCTTATTTAAAAGTCTTAGCACAGTTTTAACCTTTAGCAAGTGAGCATTAGTAGCTTTACAATGTACTAAGACTTTTTGGGACATCCTCTATTTGAATTTTGAGTGCTTTTCATTGATGAGTTGAAAGTTCACATACATCACATAATTCAACATGCCAGCAGATTTACATTTTTTTTAAAAAAGACAGAATAAAGCCCTATCCAAGAGGGCAAAAAGTCTAAACAAGCTTTTTTAAATATAATTGCTTATGTGATAGTAGGTTACGATTCTCTTGACTTTTTAAAATGACTTGACCTTCTTGTTTCAGCTCGTAGAAGAGACAAATCATCAAAATAAATAGCTCATTATCTCTTCCCTAGAGAAAGCAAAGAGTAATTTTAAAATTACCTCATATAAAATCTTCACTTTGAATTCCATGGGTTCTTTTTGATGAAATATACCATCTGACTCCAATTTAAGATGGAAATGTGAATTGTTCAAGTAAAGCTGAGAAGTACCTTGCCATCACTTAAGATGGCACCAAATGGAAAAATGCTGCAATTGCATTATTAGTAAAATAGGTGCCACAGTTGATTATGCCTCAGGAAGACAGTTCAAATCTAACCTCAGACACTAGCTGCAGCTTTCATCTCCCCCACCTTCCCCAAATAGGCTGTAGTTAAACATAGGCATATTTATATATAGGTATATATATGCATACACATATACACATATAGATACATATATCTACATACATATATACATAGAGTAATATGCAGGCATATCTACATATACTCACATATATATACTTATATATACTTGCATTTACCCTTATGTACATGTGTCTAAAACAATTTTAGTATGATTGACATAAAAATTAGATTTCTTTCTTGATTGAATCTTTAAGTTTGACTTGGTTTAAGATAAATGATTACTAATGTTCTTTTTTCCCTAATAAACTCTACTCTTGATCCTTGTTGTAGTCTTTCCTATCCCTGCTAATTCTTCTGCTTTAATTCTTCTCTTTAACTTGGTTTGCTATTAGTTAACCTTCCTTCACCATGGATCCCTCCCTTGTCTTCTTCTCCCAAACTTTGCTTTCCCCTCCACCTATCCCTACTCCTATGTTTTTTTATAGATTTTGGAGGGTGCTAGGCACTTCATAGTATATATGTAGTGTTGTCTATTTAACCAATTCCCAATGTGAATAGGTATTTCAAAAATATAAGCCCTCCTCTCCCTTCTAATGCCTCTATCTATTCTTTCTTTGTACTTCATTTGTATAACATAATTACTATTTTTATCTTAATTCTGCCCTAATTTTTCTTTTGAGCCATTCAACTGCTGATGTCCATGTAAAAAATATAAACAATATGTTCATGTTAAGTTCGTTAAAAATGATTTTTGAGATTGGTCCTTATATAGTAAATTTTCTTTTGAGTTCAGGTTTAGTTGAAAGAAAGTCCTGAAAAAACTGCAAATTCATTGAATATCCATTTTTTAAAAATCCAACATTATGCTTAATTTTGCTGGATATGATATTTTTGGCTGTGGACCTAGTTTTTTTGATTAGGGATGTATATATATATATATGATTCTAGGACCTAAGGTCTTTTATTTTGACTGATAGGTCTTATATAATTCTAATTGTAATTTTGGCATATTTTGATTTTTTCTTGTTTCTTGCAAAATATTCTCTTTGATATATATATATATATATTTTTTTTTAATTATGGCAATAATATTCCTATATGTTTTTCACAAAGGATCTCTCAGATGATTTCCTGTGGATTTTTTTCTGTTTCTATTTTCCCCTCATGTTTTATCACTCTAGGATAATTTTATTGGATGGATTATTTCTTGCATTATTGTGTCAAAGTTCTTTTTTTGGTCACAGCTTTCAGCTAGTCCAATTATTCTTATATTTTTCTCTTCTTGATCTGTTCTCCAGATCTGTTTTTTTCTCATAAGATGTTTCACATTATGTTGTAATTTTTCATTTTTTATATTCTGTTTTGTTATTTCTTGGTCTTTTATAGTTTCACTGGCTTCCCCTTGCCCAATTCTAATTTTCAAAGAGTTATTTTCATCTTTAAGACTCTGTATCTCCTTTTCTAGTTGGTTAACTAGATTTAAATAACCTTGTTTTTCTTAGATGCTTTTTATTTTATTTTAGTTTTTTTTCAATGTCTCTCATTTGATTTTTAAATATATTTTTGAATTTTTCTATAAATTCTCTCTGGGCAGAGAGTGATTTAATGTTACTTTTTGGTATAAAAGAAGCTTTTTTTTTTTTTTTTAACTTCAGGGTTCTCCTCTGAAGATGAATCTCTGTCTTCTCTGTTCCCAAAGTAAGTTTCTATGGTTAGATTCTTTCTTCTTTGTTGGTTCCTTTTTGAAAAATGAGAAATATTAGTATAAGTTTCTCAAATCATGGAGTTGGGGGGATAATACCTCTATCTTCACTTCAGCTATCCCCTCTATCTAGAATCCTAAACCAAGAGCTCCATCCTCCTGAAAGTGTCTGCAAGCAATAGAGTCTTTGTCCCACTGCCTTTGCACTCAAGGGTATGCTAGTTACTTTTGACCCAGAGCTGCATCTCTGTAGTACAGTTGGCCTGGTGTCCCTGATCAGTCGAAATTTATTCAGTCTTCCCAGACTTAGAACACCATCTCCTTAGGCAATTCAATGGTGAAAGTTTCTGTGGTTATTTTCTTGTGAGACTCCAGCCAAACTTAGCTAGCCCCAAGATTCCCCATTTAGAATTTCTGCAGAGCTAGACTGGAGGTGTTTGCACTTCATACAGGTTAATCCCCAGGCCTTGGGGTCCCCCTACCCAAACTTTCCCCATTGATAAGTAGTACCAGGAAGATTTCTGTTCTGGCTCTAGTCTTCTTGATTTTCACCAATCTATATTTTCCCTGAGACACAAATTTGTTTTCTTTGTGAAGGAAATCTGGAGAATTTGAAATTTACTGACTTACTCTCATCTTCCCAGAATCTTTTCCTCCTCTTCAATTCAATTTCAGGGTCAGTTATTTTTCCAGTAATATATTTCACTTTTTTTTAATTTTTGAATTTTGTTTTATTATTTGTTGATGTCTCATGTAGTTATTAGTGTTCACTTGCCCAATTCTAATTTTTAAGGAATTATTTTCTTCAGTGAGCTTTTGCACTTCCTTTTCCATTTAGTGAATTTTGTTTTTTAAGATGTTTTCTTCAATGAATTTTTGTGCATCTTTTCCCAATTTTTTTGTATTCCCTTCACCAAATTGTTGACCTATTGACACTTTTCATGATTGGCTAGCATCATTCTCATTTCTTTCCCCAATTTTTCCTCTATTTCCCTTAACTGATTTTTAAAATAATTTTGGTTATCCTATGTTGGTGCTGAGTGCTGACATGATCCTACCTCCTGGATCATCTTCACTGGATATTTTTCTTCCATTTTTCCAGACTGTGATACCAAATGATTTTGCACTTTGCTTTCTATCTAACTTAGCATGATTCTATTCCATATTTCTAGAGAATTATATCAGACTTTTTGTAAGTCATAGATTGTATGAAGAAATTTATTGTGGTTGACATTTATTTTCAAAGTCTAGGCTCTATCAACTTGCAGAAGGAGAGGATTCTGAGAGACAGATATAGGATGAGGCAGCTCTTATACTAAGAATGATCCTCAGCTGGTGAGATGGATATGTAAATTAGATCATCCATTATTCAATATCCAATATTAGTAACCTCAGGTTGCCAGTATGCTATGGGAGCAATTCTGATTACTTCTCTCATCCTAAGATCTTATTAGATATTTTGGCCAGATTTTTTTCTGTAATTGCCCTCTTCCTGCTTTGATTATTGTAATGCTCATTTTTATTCATTCACCCTTTCTGGTTTTCTCTACTGGGATACTTTGCTTCAATACAACCTTGCCATCTATAATAGTCTCCACAGATAAATTTATAGTTATGAATTATGATGCAGCCTCTTACATTAGAACCCCATTCTAACTTGATCAACCAATATATTATCCTTACTAGAATTTGGTATAGTGAATTTCCTTCCAAAGACTACATACCCTGAATATATAAACTTGGGGAGTCATCTGAATCTAAACCTATGAGAATGAATAAGAGTAGCAAGGGAGAGAGTATAGAGAAAAAAAGATTAGAAATAATAGGTCTGTAAAGGTAGAGTAACATTTGTGAGTTTCACAGGGCATCATAGAAAGCCGAGATTAGGATTAATCATGAATATTGAATAATTCCATTCCTTAGTGAGTATCTAGTACTTTTGTGTCAATATTTATTGTTAAGTGTTAACAGGAAGATTATAACTGGTGCTAATTTGAAGAAAGACATTGATAAGAGATAGAGAGCATTATAAGATATAAAATTGATAGTTTTGATTTTATTAAATTTAAAAGGTTTTTCACAAACAAAACCAATAGGCAAGATTAGAAGTCCATTACAGCCATATTTCACAACTTGTTCAACCGCTTCCCACTTGATGGATATCTTTAAATTCCCAATTCTTTATTACCTCAAAAAGGGTGGCTATAAATACTTTTGTAAAACTGGGCCTTTCCCATTCCCATTCTCCCTTTTAAAAATCTCTTTGGGAAGCAGATCTATTCTATTAGTGGATACTGTATAAAATGGTATATACAGTTTCAGAATACTTTGGACATAGTTTTAAATATTTTTCAAGAATGGTTGGATCAGTTTACAATTCTACCAACACTGCATTAGCATCCCAATTTCCCCACATCCTCCCCTACGTTTTCATTTTTCTTTTCTGTTATATTAGCCAATCTGATATTATATAAGATAATATCTCAGAGTTGTTTTAATCTGCACTTCTCTAATAAAAAACTTATTTAAAAACTTCTTTATATGACCATAAATAGTTTTGATTTCTTCATTGAAAACTGCCTGTTTCTGTCATTTGTGTTTTAAGAAATGATGAGCAGGATAATCTCAGAAAAACCTAGAAAGAATTGCTAGAACTAAAGTGAGTAGAATGAGGAGAATGTTGTAAGCAATAACAGCAATTTCGTGACTTGGTTATTCTCAGCAATACAAAGATCCAAGACAATTCTGAACAACTGATGATGAAAAATGCTATCCACCTCAAGAGAAAGAACTGATAGAGTCTAAATACAAATAGAAGCATGCTATTTTTCACTTTATTTTTCATCATTTTGTTTTTTGGCCTGCATTTTCAGTCATATCTGAGTGTGTGACTACATTTGGGGCAAAGATAATGGAGTAGTTTACCATTTCTTTCTTCAGCTCATTTTACAGATGAGAAAATAGAGGCCAACAGGATTAAGTAACTTGCCTACAATCACAGAGATAGCAAGTGTACAAAACCAAGAGATGGAGTCTTCCTGACTCCAGACTCTGTACTTTGTCATCTAATTTTCTCCATACCAATTGGTATTTAAGTAGAATCAATTACTTGCCACTTCTTACTCACCTCAGGTTAATAACTGGGGGGAAAGTCTCTGATGTGCAAAATGTAATGACTTGGTATAAACAAGTAATACAGCTCTCTTTAGAAGTGTATGTTGGTTCTCTGAGTATTTTATTCTTGAGCCTGTCCTATAACTAAATGACTCAACAAACTTCTCAGATTCCCCTGATGAATATGACAATTAAATGAAAACATAAAATCCCCTCATCTTACCTTCTTGAATATTGAACTCTTTGCTTTATTTGACTTTTTATAGCTATGGAACCATCCACTATTTTTTATAGATATGGAACCAAACTTTCCTTAGAAGTATTGATGGGAATAAGCATAACAATGGAGAAATAATATAATTTTCTCCCTTTTAGAATTAAAATTATAGATTCGGTTTCATAAAAACAGGAACCATTCACAGACTTTTGAATTAGGTAGATTCTTGTGGGAAAAAAAAAGTAAACTTGATTGGAACCTTTGAATACCTTGTCTTCCCCCATTCTTTTATCCTTTAACATAATCTTCTAGGTCAAAATCCTTAATCTGGGATTCTTTTACTAAAAACAAATAAACTATATTTCAATATATTTATTTTCCTAATAATTATGTGCATTTATTATGTGTATATAACATATGTATATATATTATGCATTATGTATTTTAAAACATTATTCTTAAAAATGGTCTATAGTAGTCCACAATTGCCTGCTAGTTCCATGATACATAAAAGAGTTAAGAATTCTTGCACTAGACCATTCCTTAATTTTCTTAGATTCTTATAAAATTGATGAGTTCTCATAAATCTTCAGATTCTCCCTGTCCTATAACCTTATAAGTAATGCCAAAATAGAAGAAGAACCCTGAGGAAAAACTGAGAATTTAATTTAAGTTTTAGGAATCCAAATTTATGCTGGGCTTACCAAATAACAAATTTCATGGCTTAGTTAAGGACATAAATCAGTCATATACAACTGCAGCATTTTATAGACAAGGATATAACACTCAAAATGGAGCAATATTAATTTGGCCAATGGGTTTTAGGATGAATTGAGAGCATAGCTGGATTTATCCTTAGTTGCTCTGACTTATCTCACAGGTCCTGAACCAATAGGGCATTAAAAACAGATTACTGACCAATACCCAATCACCAGAGAAGGAACAGATATGATTCTTGACCTAGAACTTCCTGAAAGCTAAGTGATTAAACACTGGGATTTTCTTAAGATTAGTAGTATTATTTTTAGTCATATGACTATTCTTCAGAGATATGCAATTTAAGACAACTCTAAGGCATTACTACACAACCCTCAGATTAGCTAAAATGACAGAAAAAAATAATAATAAATGTTGGACGGGATGTGAGAAAACTGGGACACATATTGTGAATTGATACACCCATTCTGGAGAACAATTTGGAATTATGCCCAAGGGCTATCAAACTATGCATACCCTTTGATCCAGCAGAGCCTTTACTGAGCCTGTATCATAAAAAGGGGAAATGGACCCACATGTACAAAAATGTTTGTAGCACTTCTCTTTGTAGTGGCAAGGAATTGGAAACTGAGTGGTTTCCCATCAGTTGGAGAATGGCTGAATAAGTTCTGGTATATAAATATTATGGAATATTATTGTTATATAAGAAATAATCAGCAGGATTATTTCAGAAAGGCCTAGAGAGACTAGCATGAACTGATACTAAGGGAAGTAAGTAGAACTAAGAGAACATTATACATAGCAACAACAAGAACAACATTTACGGTGATCAGTTCTGATGGAAGTGGCTCTTTTCAACAAAAAATGATTCAGCGATGGAGAGAGTCATTTGCACCCAGAAAGAGGATTGTGGAGAAAGAATATAGATCACAACATAATATTCTCAATGTTGTTGTTGTAGGCATATGATCTTACCAAAGTCTTGGAATAAGTTATTTCACTATTTGTGCCATCTTTATTCCAGGGATAATATTTTTATTGGGTTCCAGTTTTATTTTTGCTCATGTTCCTCATATTAAGTGAATGTAAAATGTAAATATGAGTAATCATTAAATGCTATTATTTTACATGCTAAAAATCATGAGTACGGGCAGCTAGTTGGTGCAGTGGATAGAGCACCAGCTCTGAAGTCAGGAGGATCTGAGTTCAAATTTGCTCTCAGACACAACACTTCCTAGCTGTGTGACCCTGGGAAAGTCACCCCAATTCCCCAAAGACCTCAGCAAAAAAAAAAAAAAATCAAGAGCATGATCAAAGTAGAGTTTGTTGGATTTGTTGTTGTTGTTGTTGTTTTATTGATGTGACACTAAATTGCCAGTTTGAATTTCTTTTCCGTTCTCATTGAATAGATACAGACTCTGTGTACAGTCAGCCCTTGGGCAAGCAAGAGTAGATCACCTGAATTCTGATTGACATTTTTCAAATCTTTCTTTCAAGCTAGTTGACTTTATATTTGAGTAATATAATGGTGACATATAGTTAGCTTACTCCTGACAACACCTCATCTGCTGAATTAGTTTCATTGACATCTCAAAGCCTTCTGAAGGGCAAATTCTTAGCCATTTGTCTAGTTTGAAAGATGGTTTAGAGTTGGCAAAGCCTGGCTTCATTTTCAGAGGAGCTGGTGGAGGAGCTCAGGCTCTATGCCTTGCTTTGAGAAAGGACCATAGAAACTGCAT
Organism: Antechinus flavipes; assembly: GCF_016432865.1. Lineage (NCBI taxonomy): Eukaryota > Metazoa > Chordata > Mammalia > Dasyuromorphia > Dasyuridae > Antechinus > Antechinus flavipes. The sequence continues at coordinate 592,693,599 of NC_067398.1, read as the reverse complement.
CAGGTTCATGTTTCCCCTCTTCATAAGGAAAATGATTTAATGAGCTACTTTAGGCATCCATTAATAAATTAATAAATTCATTAATTTTTGCTTCCCTCAGCTATGTTTCCATAGTGTGATATCATTGTTTGGTTTGTAGTCTATTCCTAGAATATCATGTTGCTGTTGTTCAATTGTTCAGTCTCATCTGATTCTCTGTGACTTGGCCTTTGCTTCTCCAGTATATCCCCATTTTACAAATGAGAAACTGAGGCAAAAAGGGTTAAATGACTTACCCAGGATTACACTGCTAGTAAGGTGTGAGGTAAAATTTGAACTAATATCTTTCTGATTCTAAACTCATTGCTCTACCTACTGTACTACCTAGCTGTGCCAGAATATCATACAAATCCATGATAATAAAAACTAACATTTATTATATACTGTAAGGTTTGTAAAATGCTTTAAAGATACTACCTTATTTTACCCTTCCAACAGTTCTGGGGGATAGGTACTATTATTATCCTAATTTTACAGATGAGGAAACTGAGACAAAAAGAAATAAGTTAACAAGCATCACATAGTTATTAAGTTATCTGAGGCCACATTTGAACTCAGGCCTTTCTTTCTCAAAGTCCAGCATTCCTTGCACTATACTACCTATGTGTATATAGTACATAATATAATCCAACAAGTTAAAATGATATTTCAAAGATGAATAAGATAATTTTTATTTATTCCATGCAAAAGAGATTTTTGCTGGAAAGGCCCAACAAAGATTTGCAAACTATGGGCTATTTATTAACAAATTCTGGGTTAATGTTGTTAAGCACTCCCTTTTGAAGTTTATAAAAGTTTTAAGGCAATTTACAGATCCCAAATTCCAAGTGTCAAGGGCATGATGATATTGATATCTTTTATCTTCTTTAAAACCCAGTCAGTAATAGTGGACTTTCCAACAGAAGAAAGTCATAGGTCAAGGAAAAGACTTGGACTTTTTTAAATCATCTGGGTGTGTGATAAGCCTGATGGACAGAAAAAGCTACAAATGTATAGATTAGTCACTGAGGAATTCAAGGACTTGAAAAATCTCACAGAAGAGCTGTGACTCCAATAAAAGATACTGCTCCTGAAGAATCCCTGGGGAAAAAGAAGCAGACTCAGCAAAAGCAAACTAATTCTGTAGTTTGTGGCAATAATCTGACTCATGTAAATTCTCTTGAACTTTGACACTAAATGCAGATGAGCAGAGCTTCTGACTTTTGTCCTATATTACTAATTCTACTTTAAGGTCCCTGCTGATTTTAAATCTATTTAGTCTTTTTTCAAGACAATGTAGATGATTGTTCTTTGTTGTTCCCAGGTTGGACTATTCTGCATTTGTCCCTACTTTAAATTCATTTTGTTGATTTGTGAACCTTTTCTAACCCCTAAGACCAGTTTTCATTATGCTTTTGTTTTCTTGGATTCTATCTTCCTAGTATTCTGGGTGTCAGTGAAAAAGTAAGCATTAGCAGAAACTTAATGGGTGTACTCTTTATTTATCAATAAAAATGCTTAGGTCATTGATAAAAGTACTAACCTAAATAACACTGGACATAAACTTAAAAACCATGGAAAATAATATCCACTTGATAGAATGATTTATCTACAGATGAAATAGAGTTTAAAGGTCATCTAAACCAATGACCTCATTTTTAATTTTTTTCTTTCTTTTCAAAATATTTGCATAGATGGTTATTAACATTCACCCCTATAACACCTTGTGTTTCAGATATTTTTCTCCCTCCCTTCCCTTCACCTCCTTACTTAGACAGCAAGTAACTGAATACATGTTAAAAATGTACAATTCCTCTGCCCAACAAAAATCAGATAAAAAGAAAGAAAAATGAGAAAGAAAACAAAAAGCAAGCAAACAAAAAGAAAAAAGGTGAAAATACTATGTTGTGATCCACATTCAGTTCTCACAATCTTCTCTCTGGGTGCAGATGACTTTCTCCATCACATTCATTTATATAAGGAACATAAGCAAATAAAAGCATAAATAAGCCAAAAAAAAAATGTGACCCAATAAATGTATTATCCCTGGGGAAAAAAATTGGCACAAGTTGTGAAAGAGCTTACTCCAAGATTTTGTTAAAAACCCATATGCCCACAACAACAAAAAAAGTGAAAATATTATGTTATGATCCACATTCAGTCCCCACATTTCTCTCTCTGGATGCTGATGGCTCTCTCCATCACAAGACAATTGGAACTAGCCTGAATCATACCGTAGTTGAAAAGTTCCAAGTCCATCATAATTGATCATTGCATAATCTTGTTGTTGCTCTGTATAATGTTCTCTTACTTCTATTCACTTCACTTAGCACAAAGTTTCTGGAGGTGCTGGAGAGAGAATCTCTCCAGGTTTCTCTGAAACCATCCTGCTGGTCATTTCTTATAGAACAATAATATTCCATAACATCCATATACCATTACTTTATTCAGCCATTCTCCAACTGATTGGCATCCACTCAGTTCCTTGCCACTACAAAAAAGTCTACTACAAATATTTTAGAATATGTGGGTCCTTTTCTTTTTTTGTGATGTCTTTGGGAAACAGGCCTGGAAGAGGTACTGTTGGATCAAAGAGTATGCACAATTTGATAGATCTTTGGACATAATCTCATATTGCTCTCCAGAATGGTTGGATCAGTTCATAACTCCACTAACAATGTATTAGTGGCCCCCTTCAACATTCATCACTATTTTTTCCTGCCATTTTAGCCAATCTGAGAGGTGTGAAGTGGTATCTCAGAGTTGTCTTAATTTGCATTTCTCTGATAATAGAGATTTAGAGCATTTTTTCATATGACTGGAAATGTTTCAATTTCTTCATATGAAAATTGTCTGTTCATATACTTTTTTAGAACCCTTGGTTGTAAAAATGTTTCCCAACTTTTCTGTTTCACTTCTAATCTTGTCTGCATTGGTTTTCTTTGTTCAATTCCTTTTTAACTTAATATAATCAAAATTATTCATTTTGCATTTCATAATATACTCTAATTTTTTTTTGGCCATAAATTCCTTCCTTCTCCACAGATCTAAGAGGTAGACTATGCTTTCTTCTTCTTATTTGCTTATATTATCACTAGATGTCTAAATCATGAAAAAATTTTGACCTTAATTTGTTATAGAATATTAGATTTTGGTTAATGCCTCATTTCTGCTATTTTAATTTCCAATTTTCCCAGCAATTTTTGTCAAATAATGAGTTCTTATGACAGAAGCTGGGATCTTTGGGTTTATCAAATACTAGATTATTATAATCATTGACTATTATGCCTTGTGAACCTAACCTATTCCACTGATTGACTAACCCATTTCTTAACCAATACCAAATGGTTTTGATGACAGCTGCTTTATAATATAGCTTTAAGTTTGGTACAATTAGGCTACATTCATTTGCATTTTTTCATTAATTCTCTTGAAATTCTTGACCATTTGTTCTTCCAGATGAACTTTGCTATTTTTTTTCTAGTTTTGTAAAGTAATTTCTTGACAGTTTGTTTGGAATGGCACTGAATAAGTAGATTCATGTAAGTAGAATTGTCATTTTTATTATTTTAGCTCAGTCTATTCATGAGTACTTGATATTCTTGTAATATCTTAGATCTGATTTTATTTGTGTAGAAAGTATTTTGTAATTGTTTTCATATGCTTTCAGGCATTGTTTTGGCAGGTAGAGTCCCAAATATTTTATATTATCTACAGTTATTGCAAGTGGAATTTTTTTTTGTATCACTGATGGACTTTGTTTGAAACATAGATGTGTGGATTTGTTTTTTATCCTGCAACTTTGATAAAAGTTTGAATTTTTTCTAGTAGTTTTTTAGTTAATTCTCTAAGATTCTCTAAGTATACCATCATGTCATCTGCGAAGAGTGACAATTTATTTTCTTCATTACCTACTCTAATTCCTTTAATTTTTTTTTATTCTCTTATTGCTAAAGGTAACATTTCTTATACAAAATTGAATAGTAAAGGCAACCTGGTTTCAAGCCTGATTTTATGAGAAATGGTTGTAATTTATTGCCATGACATGCTTGCCACTGGTTTAAAATAGATGCTACTAATCCTTTTGAGGAAAACACAATTTATTCCTCTAATCTCTAGTGTTTTTAATAGGAATGAGTGTAGGATTTTATTAAGTGCTTTTTCTGCATCTATTGAGATAACCAATATGATTTTTGTTAGTTTGGTTATCAATATAGTTTATTATGCTAATAATTTTTCTAATATTGGACCAGCCCTGCAATCCTGGTATAAATCCTACTTGGTCCTGGTGTATTATCTTTATGATAAACTACTATAATCTCTTTGATAATGTTATTTAAGATTTTTGCATCAAAATTCCTTCATCTATAATTTTTTTCTCTGATTTAACTCTACTTGGTTTAGATATCAGCACCATATCTGTATCATAAAAGGGATTTGGTAGGACTCCTTTCCCTATTTTTCCAAATAGCATAGAATTGGAATTAGTGATTTTTAAAATGTTTGGTACAATTCATTTGTAAATCTATCTGGTCTTGAATATGTTTTTCTTAGGAAGTTGATTAATAGTTTATTCAATTTCATTTTCTAAAATGGGACTGTTAAGTAATTTATTTCCTCCTTTGTTGATCTAGGCATTCTATATTTGTGTAAGTATTCATCTGTTTTACTTAGATGATCAGATTTATTGGCATACAGTTGAGCAAAGTGGTTCCTAATTTCCTCTTCATTGGTGGCAAGTTCACTGTTTTCATTTTTGATTAAAACAATTTGATTTTTTCTTTTCTTTTTCTAATCAAATTGACTAAAGTTTTATCTATTTTATTTATCTTTTCATAAAACCAACTCTTAGTTTTGTTTATTAGTTCAATAGTTTTCTTACTTTCAATTTTATTAATCCCCCCTTTTCAGAATTTCAAGTTAATATTTAATTGGGAGGTTTTAATTTGTTCTTTTTCTAGATTTTTTACTTACATGCCTAATTTATTGATTTTCTCTTTCTCTGTTTTATGCAAGTAAGCATCTAGAGATATAAAATTTCTCTTAAGAACTACTGCATCCCATAAATTTTGGTATGTTGTCTCATTATTATTATTCTCTTGGATGAAATGATTAATTATGTCAATGATTTGTTTTACCAACTCATTTTTTAGTATTAGATTATTTGGTTTCCAATTAATTTTTGGTATATTTATTTGGACACATCTTACATATAATTTTTGTTGCTTCATAATCTCAAAAAGCTGCATTTACTACTTCTGCCTTTCTGCCTTTTTGAGATTTTTATACCCTAATACATGTTTAATTTTTGTGCAGGTTGCATTTACCACTGAGAAAAAGTATATTACTTTCTGTCCCCATTCGATTTTTTCCAAAGGTCTGTCATACCTTTTATAAAATTCTACTTTCTTCTTAACTTATTTCTTTTTTATTTTATGGTTCAATTTGTCTGGTTCTGGCAGAACAAGGTTAAGATACCTCAATAGTATAGTTTTATTATCTATTTCTTCTTGCAGTTCTCTTACCTTTGGATTTGGATGCTATGCCATTTGGTGCATATATGTTTAGTATTGATGCTATTTCATTATCTATGTACCTTTTAGCAAAATTTAGTTTCCTTCCTTATCTTTTAATTAGATCTATTTTTGCTTTTTTTTAATCTGAAATCAAGATCACTACTCCTGCTTTTTTTTTTTAATTTCAGCTGAAGCATAATAGATTCTGCTCCAGCTTTTTACCTTTACTCTGTATGCATTACTCTCTTTTAAATGAGTTCCTTAGAAACAATATATTGTAGGATTCTGGCTTTTAATCTAGTCTGCTAACCACCTCTCTTTTATGGGAGAGTTCATCCCATTCACATTTACAGTTAAAATTACTAACGCTGTATTTCCTGTCATCTTATTTTCCCCAAGTTATACTTTTCTCTTTCCTTTCCCTCTTTACCTCCTTCCCAGTGTTTTGCTACTGATCACTACCTTACTCAATCAGCCCTATAGTCCCTACCCCTTTTCTTATCTCTTTCCCTTTCTGTTTCTGTTATCCCTTCTATTAGCCTCAGCCTTTCCTTTCCAATTATTACTCCTTCTTCCCTGTATGGGGAGACAAGTTTCCCTTTCACATTAAAAATAGCTGATATTCTCTCTTTGAGCCAAATCTGATATGATTGAGGTTCACACAATATTCACCCCCCCCTTCTTTCCCTCAATTGTAATAAGTCTTTTTAGCCTCTTTGTGTAATGCAATTTACCTCATTTTATCTACTCTTTTCTCTTCTTCCAGTACAATTAGTCCCTTCTCCACCCTAGTTTCTTTTTTAATCATCACAATAAAGTCAAATTATACCTACACTTTCTAAGTTTACCTCTAACAAAAATATAGCTCTCAAAAGTTAAACATATTATCTTTCTCTATAGTGATGTGAACTTTTTAATCTTTAAAAAAATAAAAAAAAATTTCTTTCCTTTTTTACTTTTATATGCTTCTCTTGAGCTTTGTATTTGAAGATCAGATTTTCTGTTTAGCTCTGGGTTTTGTCATCAAAAATAAAAGAAATTCACTTGTTTCATTGAATGTCCAACTTTCCCCCTGAAAGATAACACTAAATTTTGCTGGATAGTTAATTTTTGGCTGCATTCTAAATTCCTTTGCCTTCCAGAATATCATATTTCCCGCCATTTGATCATTTAAAATGGAAACTGCGAATTCTTGGGTAATCCTGATTGTAGCTTCTTGATATTTGAATTGTTTCTTTCTGGCTGCTTGCAGTATTTTCTCCTTGATCTGATAATTCTTGAATTTACCTATGATATTCCTTGGAGTTTTCATTTTGGGGTCTCTTTCAGTAGGTGATTGGTGGAGTCTTTCAGTGGCTATTTTACCTCTGGTTCTAAGACATCTAGGATATTATTTTTTTTTTTTTCATCTAGGACATTCTTGAAAGAGGTTATCTAGAATGTTTTTTTTCAATCATTGTTTTCAGATAGTCCAGTAATTCATCAATTGTCTTTCCTGGATCTATTTTCCAAGTCAATTGTTTTTCTGATAAAGTATTTTACATTCTCTTCTATTTTTCCTTTTTTTTTTTTTTTTTTTTTTTGGTTTTGTTTGACTGATTCTTGATGTTTCATTAAGTCGTTCACTTCTATTTGTTAAATTCTAATTTTCAATGAATTATTTTAATTCAGTAATTTTTTTTCTTTTGCATTTGGGCAATTGAGCTTTTATTTATTTAATTTTTTAATTAAACCTTTTTATTTACAAAGTATATGCATGGGTAATTTTTCCAACATTGACCCTTGCAAAACCTTTTGTTCCAAATTTTCCCTTCCCTTCCCTTATCCCCTCCTCCAGATGGCAGGTAATCCAATACATGTTAAATATGATGAAATGCATGTTAAATCCGATATATTTATAGAGTTCTTTTGTTGTACAAGAAAAATCAGATCAAGAAAGAAGAACAAGAAAAATCGAGAAAACAAAATGCAGGCAAATAACAACAGAGAAAGTGAGAATGCTATGTTGTGTTCCACACCCTGTTCCCATGGTTCTCTCTCTGGGTATAGATGGCTCTCTTTATCACTGCAGAAATGGAACTGGTTTGAATCATCTCAATGTTGAAGAGAGATATGTCCATTAGAATTGTTTCTCATATAGTGTTGTTGTTGCCATGTTTAATGATCTCCTGGTTCTGCTCATTTCACTGCTAAACATCAGTTCAAGTAGGTCTTTCCAGGCCTTTCTGAAATCATCCTGCTGGTCATTTTTTACAGAACAATAGTATTCCATAGCATTCATATACCATCTCCAATTGATGGGCATTCACTCAGTTTCTAGTTTCTTGCCACTACAGAGGGCTGCCACAAACATTTTTGCACATGTGGGTCTTTTTCTCTCCTTTAAGATTTCTTTGGGATTATATCCCAATAGAAACACTGCTGGATCAAAGGTTATGTACAGTTTGATAACTTTTTGAGCATAATTCTAAATTGCTCTCCAGAATGGTTGGATCTGTTCACATTTCCATAAAAAATGTATCAGTGTCCCAATTCTCCACATCTCCTCCAACATTTGTCATTATCATTTCCTGTCATCTTAGGCAATCTGACAGGTGTGTAGTGGTATCTCACAGTTGTCTTAATTTGCATTTCTCTCATCAATAGTGATTTGGAGCATATTTTCATATGACTAGAAATAGTTTCAGTTTCTTCATCTGAAAATTGTCTGTTTATATCCTTGGTCAATTGAACTTTTAAAGGAGTTGTTTTGTTTGTTGGTTTTTATTGTTTTTTTTTTCCCATCTCACAAATTCTATTTTTTAGGGAGTGTTCTCTTTTTCCATTTTGCCAATCTGTTTTTCAAGGAGTTGTCTTCTTTTTCCATTTAACCAAATCTAATTTTTAAGGAGTGGTATTCTTTTTCCATGTTGCCAATTCTGTTAAATCTATTTTTAAGGAGGTTTTTTTCAGGTTTTTGTGTTTCCTTTTCCAAACACTCCTGCAAAGCTTTCATTTCCTTTCCCCATTTTTTTCTTCTCTCTTTTAAGACACTTTTTGAATTCTTACAAGAAAGCTTTATGAGATGGAGACCAACTTATATCACCCTTTGAGGCTTCATCTGGAGGCATTTTGCCTTTAATGTCTTTAGCATTTGAGGTTTGTTCTTCCCTATCTCCATAAAAGCCATCTATGGTCAGAGGGGTTTTTTTTTTTTTTTGCTCATTTTTAAAGATTGAGGTCTGCTCTTAGGGCAAAGGGGAGATCATCTCAAGCTATCTCTACAGGTTACTGAGGCTTCATGCTGCCCTAGCGTCAGTGCTGCTGAATTTCTTCCTGTGCTCAGTATGTATGGCCAAATCCCATGTTATGTTGGCATTCAGCGGCTCACCATTTGCCTTCTGCAGTTGCATTAGAGGTCTCACAATTAGTCTGCTGATCCAGTGGCTTCTAAACCAGGACAGAGTAAGAAACACTGCTATATTTTGGCTAAGAGTCTTCCATTAAATTTCCCAAGTGCAAGGCAGCCTCTCCACTCTGCATCCCTGCACTGTGCCTGTGCTAGGCAGCTTCTCCCCACTGCCCAGTTCAGACAGACCTTTTCTGAAGTTCTTCCAGAATATCTTCTGCTGGAAATTTGTTCCACTCCAAATATTTGTGGATTCTGTCACTCCAAAACTTGTTCCTCTGAGAGAAGCCAGGAAGAGCTCAGACTAAGACCTGCCCACTCTCTGCCATCTTGGCTCTCTTCCTACCACTTATTTTTTTTTTGATGAACATTAAGGGGTGATAAAAATGGAAGTTTAAATTCAGGTCCCATCATTTCAAATATAGTGCTGTTCCCACTATCTCATTCCATCTAGATTCTAGATGGAACAAGCGAGGGCTTTTTGAAGATGGGGAAACATGAGCATATTTGTAGGCAGTAGGAGAGCAGTCATATAGAGAGTTTTTAAAGATTAGTGAGAGAGTAGATATAATAAAGCAAACAATCTGCTAGAGAAGATGGGACTCAATGGGGATAAAGTTCTCAAGAGAAAGCAGAGATGCTAATTCTAGCAGTGAGCATTGCAATCACTTCGCAGAAGGAAATCAGTAGCTCTACAGTGCTTCTGCAAGGGTATCAATAGCAAAAAGATTAGTTGCCCTCCAAGTGTGTGTGCTTGGTTTCCTTGTGTGTGCCCTCCCCTCCCCCCCCCGCAACCCCTTTCCCCCCCTTACCCCCCCCCCATGTATGTTTCCTGACTCCTGGAGCTTTTTTAGTATGTGTTTTCCTTGAATGACACAGTGGATAGTGCTCTGTGCCTGGAGTTAAGAACACCTGAGTTCAAGTCCAGCTTCAGTCACAATGCTGAGCAATTCACTTAGCCAATGTTTGACTAAGTTTTCTCATTTGTAAAGAGGGATAATAATAGCATTTACCTTCCAAAGTTTTTGTGAAGATCAAATGAGATAGTAATTGTAAAAGTACTCAGCATAATTCCTGGAACATAATTGTGTTTTGTACTTTGTTTCAAAAAGGATTAATAACATTCAGGGTGAACTTGCTTGTCAATTGGATTTAAGTCATCGGCTTTTGGCACATAGTTAAGCACTATATAAATATTGGTGATGGTTGTGATGATGATGATGAAGTTGATGATGATTGATATATATTCACCATTCAAAAGTGCTCTCTCTTATGGCCATATGGTAATTTGTGAAATAGTGTCTCATGTTTTGTCCTGGGGTCATGTCTTTCTTTGTTTTATTTTATTTTTTTAAGGTTGTTTGATTGTCTTTTGCTCTAACCTAAGGTGTCTTTTGGCTGATTGGTAAAAGCAGACATATTGGTAGCTTCATGATGTGTATTTTTGAATGACTGCTGACACACTAAAATGAACTGAACTTGAAGCATATTTTCTTAGAGCCTTTGTATGAGTTGAAGCCTCAGGTACTACAGAGACATGCAACAATCTTACATACTCTGGCATGAGAGGTAATTGTTTTGTTGCTCCCTGTTGGACAATTCTGCATTTGTCTATATTTTATATCCATTCTACTGATTCCCCATTCTTTCCTAAATGCTGGGGGCAAATTTTAATTCTAAACTTATTTAGAAATAATATGTCTATTCTGTATTCTTGTCTCAGTTTAGGGACTAGAAAAGTCACTGAAAACCATTCCTTTATAATTTGTTAGGCTGACAAATGAACTGAAATCCGAGTCTTCTCCAATGCACCCACACTTTGCAGTCATGACAGCTCTTCCTGGGTGAAAGACCCTTAAAAGAGCATCTCCATCATCTGCCTAAGGATATCTATATAAATTATGCTAAATTAGATATGGATGTGTCTAGTAATGCTAGGCTGGTAGGACAATGCCTGCTGAGGATCACTGCAGCCCAACCCAGCTGGCGGAGAACACTAAAATAACACAGAAAAAATTATCCGTTCAGATGTGATAGTCCATATGCTATCTATAGCTGAAGAACTTACAAGAGTTATTTAAAAATCCATGCAATTACCTTCTAAGCCAAATGTATTACTTAAGGCAAAATGAAAACTAAAATTAAAACCAAGAGCCCTATTTCCTCAGCAAACTGAGTCCTGGATGCAGGACATTGAATGGATGGTTCCATTTCTGTTCAGTGACATTTGCTAGGTATCAGATCAAAATTCTGAGCAATGAATCCCCCCTAAAACCAATGGTCTTTAGTAATAGTCTAATTTTAACAGCCATTTATTTTATCATTCTAACATTCTTGGCAATTCCTAATATTTGAAACATTTGGACAGGAAAATTATAAGCTTTCTTAAAAAGTATTGTAACATATTAGTCAGGGAAAATTAATGCTCTTAAAGTATTTGTTCATTCAGGACAAGCCAATTAATTAGAAAGTAGTCAAAGCAAAAGAGTGAGGAGGTGGGGGAGGGCGGGGGGAGTTGAGTATTTTCTGAATATAGTCTGTACATAAAACCTAAATGGATTGTGTTTGTCTGACACACACAAAAATGTTTTAATCCATGCAGTTTTTCCTCAAAGATAAAAGAAATTCTTTTGTAATTATTTTTAGATGAAAAATATATCACATATATGATGTATTTATGATATGTATTTGTGTATTTCATAGGATCATTGGATTTATACATGAAAGGGACTTTAGGGATTATCTAAATCCAATCTCTTCACTTTACAGATGAATAATTGAGAGCCAAAGAATGTAAGTGACTAGTATAAGATCATACAAATCATAAGTGTCCCTAGATAGAGTAGGTTCAATTCAACTAGTCTTTCCAGAATCAAAATAGAATTATTCCTATTTTGTAGATTGTTAAAATGAAGCAGAAAAACTAAACATCCTCCTTAGGGTCACCCACAAAGAATACTGCAAAACTAAGAAAGATCCCATATATTCCTTACATTTCCCATAATCCCTCTTGTTTAAGGGAACTCTTGATCTTCTATTTAGCTCTAAAATGCTTCATAACTTAACCCATTTTTACCTGCCCAGTCTTTTTACACTTTACTCCTTTCCATGCATTCTATAAGCCAGTTAATACTCTATCTTTCTAATCTTCCATGCTTCTAAATGCTAATCCTTCACATCTACCTCTTAGCTTCTCTAGCTTTTTAAAAGAAATATCTCAAATCCTACTTTCTGTAGGAAGCTTTTCTTGATCCCCCAGCTACTAGTGCCATACCTCCAATTTCTGTATTAAGTTATAGGTATATGCTTGGGGTGTGAATTTCTTAAAATCAGGAATAATTTTTGCTCTTCTTTATAACTTCAGAGGTTAGCACCACTCCTGGAACATTTTTAGAGCTTAATAAATGCTTACTGACTGATATAAATAGGTCTATGTGTATGTGTGTATATATATTAAAATACCCATACATATACATATACACACATACATTGATATATATAAACAGATATATATATATATATATTACATATATACATACATATATATACACATATAGGGGAAAGGGGTAGGAAATTGAGGAAAGTTAGAAATGGAGACAAAAATGAAAAGTTCTGTTCTGATTGCCTCTGTAGTTAAAGATAATCACTTAAATAAGTTGAAGATAAATAATTCTATAATGATACAGATATATTATCAATTTCATCATGTATCTATAGCATAATAGACATTATAATGGTTCTTATTTAAGCAAAACATGAACATTTTAAGCAAAAATTGAAAAAAAAAGAAAAAGGGCAGAACTAAGATGGCAGAGAGGACATATACTTCTTTCTGATCTTATTCTATGACCCTCAACTACTTAGCAAATTCAGCCTCTGAATTAGTCTTGGACCACAGAATTCATAAATATTGGGAGTACAACAAATTACCAGCAGAAGATAATTTCTAAGATTGCCAGAAAAAGTCTGTTTCAGTTGGGCATGGGGGGAGGTGGCCAGGCACAGGACACTAGCGCACACTGTGCAGACCCGGGGGTGATACACAGTCTCCATGGGGTGATGTAGACTCTCTGTGGCAGACAATCTATGGGGAGGACTCTACCACAATGTTGGCTGCTCTGCCCTGGCTGCTAGCCAGTAAGTAGATCAGCAAAGAAGTTATAAAACACCCAACACAAACACAAAAAGTAAATAGTGAACCCCAAAGTGCCAGGATTTCATGGGAACTGGCCATGCCCACCCAACTCCAGGACTGAGTCAGCATGATCCCAGCACAGCCACAGCCTCTTATACAGGAAGCTTGGAACACACTCCTGTCCTAAAAGCAGGTCCCAAAGTTTTTTGTTGTTGTTGTTGTTGTTTTTTAATGAGTAAAAAAGTAAAGAGAACTCTAACCATAGGTAGTTTTTAATGGTGAAAGAGAACAGATTTCAAACCCTGAGGAGACTAAAAGCAGATTGTCTGCTGATGAAGCCCCAAAGAATGATATAACCTGATCCCCATCATACAAGGCTCTCCTAGAAGAAATTAAAAAGAATCTTAAAAGAGAACTAGAAGAAAGATGGAGAAAGGAAAGGAAAACTTTGCAAGAGGGTTTAGAAAAGGCATATAACTCATTAAAAGATAGATTTGACAAAATGGAAAAAGAAAACAACCTCCTGAAAAACAGAATTTGTGACATGGAAAAGGTAAATAACTCCTAGGAAAACAGAATTTATGAAAAAATTCCATAGAATAAAACAACTCATTTGAAAACTCAATTGGACAAATACAAAAAGAAGTTTTAAAAAAAAAAGTAAATGAAGAAAATAATTCACTAAAAATCAGAACTGAACAAATGGAAATGAATGTCTCGAGGACACATCAAGAATCAGTTAAGCAAAAAAAAAAAAAAAAAAAAGAAAGAAAGAAAGAAAGAAAGAAAAAGAAAAAGAAAAAAAGAAAAAATAGAAAAAATGTAAAATACCTAACTGGGAAAACAACTGACCTGGAAAATAGATCTAGGAGAGCAATGTAAAGATTATTAGACTCCTTGAAAACCATGATGAAAAGAGGAGCCTAGACAATATTTTTTTCAGGAAATCATCAAAGAGAACTGCTCTAATGCCATGGAATCAGAAGGTAAAATAGCCATTGAAAGAATTCACTGAATATCTCCTGAAAGAGACGACCCCAAAATTAAAACTCCAAGGAATATCATAGCTAAATTTCAGAAGTATTTGATCAAATAAAAATATTGCAAGAAAAAACCAATAATGAGGGGCCACAATAAGGATTACCCAAGGGCCTAGCTGCTTCCACCTTAAAGGATCAAAAGGTTTGAAATCTGATATTCTGAAAGGCAAAAGAACTTGGAATGCAGCCAAGAATAAACTACCCTCCTAAACTGAGCATTTTCTTCCAGGGAAAAAGATGGAAATTCAATGAAACAGGTGAATTCCATTTATTTCTGATGAAAAAAATAGAGTTAAATGAAAACTTTGACTTCCAAATATAGGACTCAAGAGAAGCTTAAAAAGATAAAAAGAACTCTTGATAACTATTTCTGTTATGGGTATACATAAAGAGTGCATGTATAATTTGATTTTACTATTATAATATGAAAAAGGAATTAAAGGTGGAAAGGAGATGGTATCAGAAAAAAGGAAAAGTGGAGACAAAATGAGGGAAATTACAGCTCACAAAGAGGCAAAGGATCTATTATATCTGAGGAAAGAAGAGAGGGGGATCAACATTGTATGAATCTTACTCTCATCAGATGTGACTCAAAGAGAAAATATTAGACATATTTGGTTTACACAAAAACTTCTCTCACTTTATTGAAAAGTGGGAGGGGAAAGGCAAAAAGGGAAGGGGTAGGCTAAATAGAAAGGAAAACAGAAATAGTAGGGGAAAGGTATAAGAAAGGGGAGAGACTCAAAAGGAGGAGAGATTTTAAAGGGGGAAGGCTGCTTGAGACAAGTGGTGCTCATAAGTAAAATACTGAAGAGGAGGATAAGGGGAAAAGAAAAGAGAAAAGTATAATCTGGGGATAATAAGATGGCAGGAAATACAGAATTAATAGTTTTAACCATTAAAGTAAGTGAGATGAACTCTCCCACAAAGTGGAGGCAAATAGCAGACTGGCTTAAAAGCCAGAATCCTGCAATACGTTGCTTACAGGAAACATTTAAAATGGTAATACATAGAGACTAAAGGTAAAAGGCTAGAGCAGAATTTACTATGCTTCAGGTGAAGTCAAAAAAAAAAAAAAAAAACAGGGGTAGCTATCCAGATCTCAGATCAAGCAAAAGCAAAAATTGATCTAATTAAAAGAGAAAATGAAGGAAACTATATCTTTCTAAAGGGTACCAAAGATAATGAAGCAATATCAATATTAAACATATATGCACCAAGTGGTGTAGCATCTAAATTCCTAAGGGAAAAGTTAAGAGAGATGCAAAAAGAAATAGACAGCAAAACTATATATAATAGTGGGGGATCTCAACCTTACTCTCTCAGAACTAAATATATCAAACCACAAAATAAATAAGAAAGAAGTTAAAGAGGTAAATAGAATATTAGAAAAGTTAAGTATGATTGATCTTGGGAGGAAATTGAATGGAGGCAGAAAGCAGTATACTTTCTTCTCAGCAGTTCATATAACCTATACAAAAATTGACCATGTATTAGTACATAAAGATCTCAAAACCAAATGTAGAAAGGCAGAAATAGTAAATGCATTTTTTCAGATCACAATGCAATAAAAATTACATTCAACTAGGAAAATAGCCTAGGAAAAATAGACTAAAAAGTAACTGGAAACAAAATAATCTCATCCTAAAGAATGAATGAGTGAAACAGCAAATCATAGACACAATTAATAATTTCATCCAAGAGAATGACAATAATGAGACAACATACCAAAATGCGTGGTATACAGCCAAAGCAGTAATAAGGGAAAATTTTATATCTCTAGATGTTTACTTGCATAAAATAGCGAAAAAGAAGTCAATGAATTGGGCTTGCAATTAAAAAAGCTAGAAAAAGAGCAAATTAAAACCCTCCAATCCAATATCAAACTTGAAATTCTGAAAATAAAAGAAGAGATTAATAAAATTGAAAATAAAATAAAAAACTATTGAATTAATAAATAAAACTAAGTTGGTTTTATGGAAAAACAACCAAATAGATAAACCTTTAGTAAATTTGATTAGAAAAAGGAAAGAGGAAAATAAAATTGTTAGTCTTAAAATGAAAAGGGAGAACTTTCCACCAAGGGAGAGGAAATTAGAGCAATAATTAAGAGTTACTTTGCCCAACTTTATGTCAATAAATTTGATAAACTAAGCAAAATGGAGGAATACCTACAAAAATATAGATTGTCCAGATTAACAGAAGACAAATAAATTACTTAAATAGTCCCATTTTAAAAAAAGAAATAGAACAAGTTATTAATCAGCTCCCTAAGAAAAAATCTCCAGGGCCATATGGATTTATATGTGAATTCTACCAAACACTTAAAAAAACAATTAAGTCCAATATTATATAAACTATTTGAAAAAGTAGGGAAGTAGGATTCTTATCAAATTCCTTTTATGACACAGACATGATACTGATATCTAAACCAGTTAGGATGAAAACAGAGAAAGGAAATTATAGACTAATCTCCCTAATTAATATTAATGCAAGAATCTTAAATAAAATATTAGCAAAGAGATTACAGAAAATCATTCCCTGGATAATACATCATGACCAAGTAGGATTTATACCAGGAATTCAGGGTGGTCAATATTAGGAAAGCTATTAGGATACTTAACATGTCAATAGCCAAATGAGCAAAATATATATATACATATATATATATATATATATATGATTATCTCAATAGAAGCAGAAAAAGCATTTGATAAAATCCATCCCCCATTCATATTAAAAACACTAGAGAGTATAGGAATAAATGGATTTTTCCTTAAAATAGTCAGTAACATCTATTTAAAACCATCAGTATTTGTAATGGGAATAAACTGGAACCATTTCCAATAAGATCAGGGGTACAACAAGGTTGCTCACTTTCTCCATTATTATTCAATCTTGTATTAGAAATGCTAGCTTTGGCAATGAGAGATGAAAAAGAGATTAAAGAAATTAGAATAGGTAATGAGGAAACCAAATTATCACTCTTTGCAGATAATATGATGGTATACTTAGAGAACCCCAGAGAATCAACTAAAAAGCTATTAGAAATAATCCACAACTTTAGCAAAGTTGAAGGATACAAATACATTTGCATAAATTATCATCATTTTTATACATCACTAACAAAATCCAATAGCAAGAGATACAAAAAGAAATTCCATTTAAAATAACTGTCGATAAGATAAAATTTTTGGGAATTTATCTGCCAAGGGAAAGTCAGGAACTATATGAACAAAACTACACTTTCCACAAAAATAAAGTCAGATATAAACAATTGGAAAAATATCAAGTGCTTTTGGATAGGTTGAGCAAATATAATAAAGATGACAACACTACCTAAATTAATCTATTTATTTAGTGCTATACCAATCAAACTCCCAAGAAACTATTTTACTGACCTAGAAAGAATAACAACAAAATTCATCTGGAAAAACAAAAAGTCAAGAATTTCGAGGTGGCCTAGTTGTACCAGATCTAAAACTATATTATAAAGCGTGGTCATCAAAACCATTTGGTTCTGGCTAAGAAATAAGACTAGTTGATCAGTGGAATAGGTTAAGTTCACAAGACAAAATAGTCAATAACTATAACAATCTAGTGTTTGACAAACCTAAGATCCCAGCTTTTGAAATAAGAATTCACTATTTGACAAAAACTGCTGGGAAAATTGGAAACTAGTCTGGCAGAAACTAAGCACTGACCCACACTTAATACCGTATACCAAGGTAAGGTCAAAATGCATGATCTAGACATAAAGAATGATGTATAAATAAATTAGGAGAACATAGGACTGTTTACCTCTCAGATCTGTGGAGGAAGAAGGAATTTGTGACCAACAAAAAACTAGAGCTTATTATTGATTACAAAATAGATCATTTTAATTATATCAAGTTAAAATTTTTTGTACAAAACTAATGCAAACAAGATTAGAAGAGAAGCAATAAACTGGGAAAACATTTTTACATTAAATGATTCTGATAAAGGCCTCATTTCCAAAATATGTAGAGAATTGACTCAATTTTATAAGAAATCAAGCCATTCTCCAATTGATAAATGGTCAAAAGATGTGAACAGACAATTTTCAGATGAAGAAACTGAAGCTATTTCTAGTCATATGAAAAGGTGCTCCAAATCACTATTGATCAGAGAAATGCAAATTGAGACAATTGTTAGATACCACTACACACTTGTCAGATTGCTTAAGATGACAGGAAAAGATAATGACTAATGTTGGAGGGAGTGTAGGAAAACTGGGACACTGATACATTTTTGATGGAAATGTGAACAGATCCAACATTCTGGAGAGCAATTTAGAATTATGCTCAAAAAGTTATCAAACTGTGCATACTCTTTGACCCAGCTGTGTTTCTATAGGGCTAGTGGCTAGAAAGTAGAAAATGAATGGATGCCTATCAATTCAAGAATTTCTGAATAAATAATGGTACATGGATGTTATGGAATATTATTGCTCTGTAATTAAACAACCAACAGGATGATTTCAGAGAGTCCTGGAGAGACTTACATGAATTGATGCTAAGTGAAATGAGCAGATCCAGGAGATCATTATACACGGCAACAAGACTATGAAATGATCAATTCAGATGAATGTGGCTCTCTTCCACAATAAGATGATTTAAACCAGTTCTAATTGTTCAGTGATAAAGAAAGCCATCTATACCCAGAGAGAGCAGTATGGGAATTGAGTATGAACTACTGTAATGGGCCAGAACTTTGGAGAAAGGTGTTAACTCAAAGGAATTGATAAGATAATGGTAGTCTAGTTTAGCATGGTGATTAATGGTTCTCTAGTTTAGTATGATTGATTTAATCTTACAACAAATTATGGTTCCCTAGTGATATAATGATTAGTTTATACTCAGTATGATGAATTGATTTCATTGTAATAGAGTATATAAACCGGGGACAAACTCAGCCACAAAGAAGACTTGACCAGCCTCATGGTGGCCCTCCTGACTTCATCACTTCTCTACTAAGAGCAAGGACTTGGGCTGGTCCCAAGATCTTTCAGAGAGCTAGTCTGGACACTATATTTTAATCCACCCCAGTGTGGGGGCTCTAGAAAGTAGGATATTACATTGAGATGTGCAGATTGCTGACTGACTGGCTGACTGTTACTGCTGATGCAGACTGAGAGACTGAAGGAGACAATAAAGACTTTGGATTTTATCCCTGACTATTCTCTTGGTGATCATTCTGTTGAAACCAAAGCTGGTCCTAGATCTCCAGAAAGCTAACTAGAACATTACAGACCACAACATAGCATTTTCACTCTTTTTGTTGATGTTTGCCTGCATTTTTGTTTTCTTTTTCAGGTTTTTTTTTTTTCCTTTCTAGTTCTGATTTTTCTTGTGCAGCAAGATAACTGTATAAATATGTGTGTGTGTGTGTGTGTGTGTGTGTGTGTGTGTGTATATATATATATATATTGTATTTAACATATATTTAAACATATTTAACATGTGTTAGACTACCTGCCATCTAGGGGTGGGGGGGGGGGGAGGAGAGATAAATTTGGAATGGAAGATTTTTCAAGGGTCAATGTTGAAAAAATTACCTATGCATATGTTTTGTAAATAAAAAGCTATAATAAAAATTAAAAAAAAAAAGAAAAAGTCAAGAGTATCCCCTACACCCCTATGTTTGGTATATGGACAAATAAAATATTGTTTGCCAAGAATCAGCAGCTTTAGCAGGGCATCACAAGTGTGTTGGGGAAGCAAATGAAATGTTTTTGGGCAGATAGGTTAAGAGGAATCCTTCTTGTAGTCACCTAGAATCAAAAATCTGCCATGAGATACATAGTAAGAACTTAATAAATGTTTGTTGATTTCTTACCAAGAAATTGCTAAAAGGGGAAAAAAAAAACTAGATGTGCATTTTAGTTCTAAGTCTGGAAGGGTGATTTCAAGCCAAATTTAAAGTTATCTTAACTTGTTGAACAATTGGTCTAATATTATTTTGGATTTTCATTAAAAACTTGATCTTTAATGATACATTGGAAAGTTAGGACCAAAGTCTAATGTAATTAATAAAAATGGACATACAATTAAGGGTATGCTTTTTTTTAACCATCCCCAAATTACACTGATAAAACATGGTGTTCATAAAAAAGAGAACTCCACCTACCCCATCTTCAGAGCAATACAATCTTAGTTTCTATTGAATTTAATTACAATGCCATATGTTTTATGAAATCAATTTTCCTGTTTAGCCAAATTTCCCCGCCCATAAAGCTGTGATAATATTTAAAGAGAATGGAAACAGCATAAGGAAGAGAGGACAGTGCATCCTGGAAATAACACCCTGGAAGGGCTATATTACAGAAGAAATAACAATGAAATAAACAATCTGAAAAGGCCAGAGACCTTCTGACATGAATATATGGAGAACATAAAACAAATATAAGATGTTACAGAAAAAGAAATCTGAGTGGGAGCCATGTAAAAACAAAAGGATATTTTTTACCAGTAGAAAAAAAAAATGCTGGTCAACTGACCAAAAAGGCATATTTTAAAATTCATTAGAGCTCCTAGCCTTAGGGAAGCTTTTGTCTGTATACAAATAAAAATGGATGGAAAGCCAGATTGCTGGAAGAATGCAATTAAAATTAAAAGATTTTAGGGCATCTTTAGGGAAGTCACTTGGTAGGTATTCCTTGGAGAGCTTTGTGAGCCCATTAATCACCTTAGAAAGAACAGAATATTTGCGAGATCTTCTAGAAGAGATTGAGTTAAGTGGAAAAGCCCAAAGAATGCTTCAATTCTCATTGGAATATAAACTAGCACAAAAGCTGACTAAAAATGAGACTAAACATTGAGAGGTGTCCTGCAATTTGAATCCATATTCATTAAATGGTTTCATCATTTCAAAGAGAATTCTTAAGAAAATAAACTGATTTTAATTATTTTTGATTAAAAAAAAAAACAAACTATGAATGATGCCATGGTGTATCAGGTAAAGAGCCAGCCTCAAATTGTGGGTTCAAATGCTATATTTGGCAATCACTGTCTATATGACCCTGGGCCAATCATTTAATCTCTCAGTGTCTTAAAGTACTGACACTTAAAGCACAGTACTTAGTGGATAATATAAATTCCAAATAAGGTGTCAGCTTCATTAACAGAGGGATTTGCTTCATCCAGGAGTTGCTTTGTTTGTTTATTTGTTTGGTTTTTTTGGAGGGCTGGGCAATTGGGGTTAAGTGACTTGCCCAGGATCACACAGTTGACAAGTGTTATGTGTCTGAGATGGACTTGAATTCAGGTCCTCCTGACTTCATAGCCAGTACTCTATCCACTGCACCAACTAGTTGCCCCTTATCCAGGAGTTTCTTATCCCTTGAAATCACAGATCCAAATCCTCTCTCTGAACAGATACAAGGTAAAGTAAACAGAACAAAAAAATCAATATACTAATACCTGCAACAATGAGAGAACAATAACAAGGGAAAAAGAAAAGCGAAACTGAATGTTTTGTAATTATAATGACCAAGCTTGATCCCAAAAGTTGAAAAGCCAAAAAAAAAAAAAATGAACCTCACTTTTACTGCAGAGATGGTGGGCATGATTGTTATGAGATATTGCCTATATTGTCCAGCATGGTTGATTGGTAGGTTTTGCTGAATTGTTTTTTTCTCATCTTTATTTTAAAATCTTAGTTATGGCTGACAAGGTAGGAAAGTGAAGAAGGATACATTTAGAAAGAAATATGATATAAAACCAAAATACATCAATAAAAAAAAAAAGACAAAAACCCAAGCTTAGGCCATATAGCACCTCTGAAGAGAGATGGAGGTCAGGTGGTAGATTTATCAGGGAGGATAGATGCATGAAGCCATCTTTAGGTGCCATGAAATCAAACATATAAGAAGAATGTGCTACTGATGTAAAGTGATTAAGAATCATCGACATATAGAATTGGTTTTCAGCATAGTTATAGAAATTTTGCACCAGTAGATGCCACCCAGAATAACAAAAAACAAAAAACAACAAAAACCAGTTTTGATTATTTTCACATTATCATTTATTTCAACTACTATCTGATAGCTTAGAGGGAAAAATTTAATTGAACTCTCTAGAGATTAAATGTAATGATAACTTAATTATTAATATTAATATAAGGAATCTTAGAGAAGAAACTTGAATTATTGGTTCCTTAAAGAAATTATTAGGGCAGCTAGGTGGTTGCAATGGATAGAGTATCAGTCCTGAAGTTAGGAGAACTTGAGTTCAAATCTAGTCTCAGAAACCTAACACTTCCTAGCTGTGGGACCATGGGCAAATCACTAAATCCCACCTGACTGCCTCAAAAAAAAAATCTTTCACAAGAAATAATTAGAAATCATATTATTAAAATTAAATAATTTAAATCACTATTGATCAGAGAAATGCAAATTAAGACAACTCTGAAGTACCACTTCACACCTCTCAGATTGGTTAAGATTGTTAGTGGGGTTATGAACTCATCAGAAAAATGCAAATTAAGACAGCTCCAAGGTACCATTACACACTTCTCAGATGACAGGAAAAGATAATGACAAATGTTGGAGGGGACATGGGAAAACTGAGAATACTGTGGGTAGAATTGTGAATGGATCAGGCTATCCTGATGAGCAATTTATAACTATGCCTAAAAGGTTACCAAATTATGCACACCCTTGGATTCATCAGTGTTTGTTTTTTTTTAGGGAGGCAATTGGGGTTAAGTGACTTGCCCGGTGTCACACAGGTAGGAAGTATTAAGTGTCTGAAGTCATATTTGAACTCAGGTCTTTCTGACTTCAGGACTGGTGCTCTATTCACTGCACCACCTACCTGCCCCTATCCAGCAGTGTTTCTACTGGGCTTATATCCCAAGGAGATCATAAAAAAGGGAGAAGGACCCACATATGCAAAAACATGTACATGGCAACAAGATTACATAATGATCAATTCTGATGGACATGATTCTTTTCAACAATGAGATGATTGACGCCAGTTCCAATGATCTTAGGATGATGAGAACTACCTATATCCAGAGAGGACTATGAGAACTGAGGGTGATCATACATTTTCACCCTTTTTGTTGTGGTTTGCATGAATTTTATTTTCTTTCTCAATTTTTTTCTTTTTTGATCGGATTTTTTCTTGTGCAGCAAGATAATTATATAAATATGCATGCATATATTGGATTTAACATGTATTTTTACCATGTTTAACTTACTTGCCATCTAGAGGAGGAGGTAGGAGAAAGGGTAGGGAAAATCGGAACACAAGGTTTTGCAAGGGTTAATGTTGAAAAATTATCCATGGGGCAGCTAGGTGGCACAGTGGATAGAGCACCAGCCCTGAAGTCAGGAGGACCCGAGTTCAAATTTGGTCTCAGACACTGTCTAGCTGTTGACCCTGGGCAAGTCACTTAACCCCAATTGCCTCAGCAAAAAAAAAAAAAAAAAAAAAGAAAAAAGAAAAATTATCCATGCATATGTTTAGAAAATAAAAAAATTGCAATAAAAAAACAAAAATAAAAGTGATTCAAATACTCATTCTTTGTCTTTCTTACTTAGCCATCATGGAATCCAGTTCTACTTATGGAATTCTGTCTATAGATTTGCTCTCCCAGATAAATTGCCTAAGTTATTTGGCTATTCAACTATGAACTCAAGGACCAAAATCAAAAAAATTCTGCGTTACATTTGTCCTTTCACTCCACTTTGAGGCTGTAAGAAATTTCTTTCCATCTTGATAAAGAACAATAATCTCCTAGATTAATTGGATTATCCTTTGAATAGTTTCCCTTAATGTGTCTTCCTTACCAATACAATACCATCAGGGAGCCAGAATAGTTCTATGAATCTCTGCCATCCAGAACATAACAGTGTGCTCCGGAAGGTTGCAATAAAAATATAATATTTTTTGTTGCTACATAATCACGGACTATGTTTACAACTACCCCCAAATATAACAATGAAGCTGAATAACCTGATTAATGAAGTGAATATCTAGAATGAGTGGGAAATACTAGAGAAGTGGCTACCAAAAATGCTGTTTAGTTTTCTCTAGGATTCTTTTAGTTTTTCTTGAAAGGAAAAGTCCTGATTGACTAAATCGAAAAACAACATATTTTTGTGCCACAGTTCTCTTTTAATATCCTGACCCAGTTTCCCTAATTGTCCTATTTAGTTACTCTGCCTCAGGTTATAACCTTTCCCTCAGTTGCTCTGTCACCAAACCACAGGCTATAATCATTCCCTCTTAAATGGTTGATGAGATAAAGGTTTTATATCTTTAGGCTATAATCATTCCTTCTTAATGTTTGATAGGATAAAGGTCTATCCATTTTAGACATCATTAGAATATCAGTAACCTCTCCAGTACCTCCCTCCATTGTGTCATCCTAGTTGCCTCCCTCAATAAGGTTATCCCCATCCAGGTACCTCCCCCATTATGTCATTGTTCTTGTTATCCTATAAAAATCTTACTGCCCGATACTCAGGGCTGGATTCTTTGAGAAGATAGTCTTGTTTAGCCCTGGGACCAAACATGGTTTCTTTGGTCCCAGAAAATCTCTCTATTTAATAAACTATTAAATTGTTCTCTAATCTCTGTCTTGCTCAGTTTCTCCAGCATTACAATATAGGGTATTAATCTGAAAAATGCATAAAGTGACAACTCTGTGAAGATATCTGTGTCAGAATTCAACTCTGAATATCACATTTTAGAGAGGGCCCAAATAGGGAATAAGGTAGTGAGAAATAGAGGGTAAATAAGGTGGTAAGGGAAACTGGAAATCATGTCATATATGTCCAGTTGATGAAACCAGGGATGTGTAGCTTAGAAAAGAGGATATTTAGAGGGGACAACATGCCGACTTTGAAGGATTTAAAAGGTTATCTTGTGGAAGAAAAGTTTTGCTCTGCTTGCTAATAGAAGGAAGAATTAAGAGCAATAAGTAGATGTTACAGTGAGGCATGTAAGAAAAATGTTTATTGTTGAGTCGTCCTATTTTTTGACCCCATTTGGTGGTTTTGAGGCAAAAATACTAGAGTGATTTGCCATTTCCTTCTTCAACTCATTTTATAGATAAGAAAACTGAAGCAAATAGAGTTAAGTGACTTGCCAAAGGTTGCCTAACTACTAAGTGTCTGAGACCAGAGTTGAACTTAGGAAGATGAGTCTCTTTGACTCCATGCCTGCTATCTATCCACTGCACCACCTACATGCCCTGAAAGAAAAAGTAAATTACAACAAATAAAGAATAGGCAACATAATATTGCCATGAAAAAGTAAGAAAGTTAACAAAAACTAGTACATTGTGTTTGGAAGGAAGCTCTTTGTGAGGACTTTCCTATGTCTAGAAGGCAAAAGGATGCTATCTTCTCTTTATAGAAGCTCATTTTCTTTCACTTTGGAGACTCAAAAATTCATAGAATATGTATCTCTGTCTCTATTTCTATATCTCTTCCCCTTTCTATATTCAAGCTCTTCAATAAGCCCGAAGAAAAGCCAACAGGACCTTAGGAATGTTATCTTTAGTTCTCTGTCTTGTCTTTTCAGAAGTACTTTCCTACAAATTAGAATTTTCTCTTTTGGCTCCTCTTATTGGATACTATATTTGTCTCTTCTTATTTTGAATCCATCCTACTCATATCTTCTAAATTCAATTCAATAGATATTTATTAAGCACCTCCTGTATACCAGAATTCAAATAGGTAGTGGGGATACAAAGGTAAACATGAAATTAAGGCAAACAACCAACTTGCCCTCAAAGAGTTACATTCATATTATTATGGTCATCATAGGGAAAAGCCAAATTCTAATTTTTTAAAAAAGATGTGCCATCCTCATCACTCACACCTTAGTATGACTATGTGATAAGAATGAACTTTTGAATCTTCTTTATTTAAGAATTTAAGTAAGCTGATATTTTTTTTTTGCTCTTTAATTAATAAATGTAAATGAATCTCCAGATGACTGCTTTCATCTGACAGCATTGATGAAAAGAGATAAATTATAATCACAACACTCTGTGTTTGACTCTTTGGACATGATTAGCATTGAAGTTAATCAGAACCAAGAGAGAGGTGTCTATTGAATCAGTTGCATCTTAATGTTATGGTATAATTAACATGAAAAGAATGCTAATACAACCTCCATTTTATCAGGTAGTTGCATTATTGTCTTTGAAAAACTAATAAAGATATTATTAAACTTGGAGTACATTGTTCATTTTAATGGGTAATTGTTTAAAAACACTATGTGATATCTAAGACTGACAATAAATATATGAACTACAAATTATAAATTATAAAATAATTTATGAGCATATGTGTGAATTTGAATGTGATTGATATCTTGATTTGTAATAACTATAAGGATTCATTTAGAATCTTTAAATTTCCCCTTCAATGTGTACTCTTCAAGTGAAAGCCCTTTACCAAGTTTTGGGGATCCAAAGAGGAAAACAATCCCTTCTCTGAAGGAGTTTCCAATCTAATTGGGAAGACCATGTATGAACAACATATAGAGAAATATGAACAACAGGATATATACAGGATAAAATGAAAATATTATTAGAAGGGAGGCACTAAAATTAAAGAGGACTTAAGAAAATCTTCTTGGTTGAAAGAAAGCTAGGAGGCAAAAAGGAGAGAGAGCATTTCAGGCATGAGGGAAAACTTGAGAAAACCCAATCAGCTGATTTTGTGTAAGTAAGCACATGAGATTAGTGTCTCTAGATCCCAGAAGACCTGAAGGAGAGTAAGGTATGACCAGTGATCTCTTTATTGTCAAATCTAATGGGATTTTCCCCTCAATCTTGAATGTGCTTGACCTTTCTACAACTTTTCACACTGTTAATCACAAAGTCTCTCCTTTGCTGTATCTCTATCCATAACATGCCTACAAAATTTGGGAATCCTGCAAGATTCCACTGTGGATATTTCCTCTTCTCTCTACATTATTTTACTTAGTTACCTGGATTTCTCATCACTCTAATCCATCCTTCACTCACTTGCTTAGCAACAGAATGGAAAAAGAGATTATGGGTAGTCACTTAGTCCCAATTTTCAGGCAATTACAGTTTTTCTTACACTTCTGATGCTATAAGCTTTGTAACCAATTATATTGTTTTGTATCTGTGATGCTTCCTCTCTTTGTTCCCAAGGGAAGTTCTGAAAGTCATCAAGAGAAAGGCTTTCAAATTCAATTAAAATTAAGGGAAATGGATGCTCAAAGTTCTGTACATGTTAAATTTATTGGCCAGCTTAGCAATAAAAGAGAACTATTAGTTCCTTGATCAGTTAAAATATCATAAGATGGCATTTACTACCTCTCATTTCCTTTAAATTAGAAACATTCACACTCTACAAGTAAAACATGGTCAACTCAGAGATAGAATATATAAATAACCTAAGGATCATAGGTCTCCTCTAAGAAGACAATAGGACAAAAAAACCTTAATGTCTTAATGAAGGAAATAAGAAAAGAGAACTGTTTATAGCATCTAAACATAGAAAATAAAAATCTAATTCAAGACTAAATTCAATAATTTAATTCAAAAATAAGTTCTGCAAACCTTCTGGAGAAAGACCTTCAGATAACAAAGGAAAGGGCATTTAATGTAAGAGAATTCCACAGTCCCTAGAAAAAAAAGAGAAGAGAATGGAATAATGTGTTCTGAAAAGCAAGGGAGCTCAGCTCAGGGTGACTTATCTACAATGAGCTTAACCATGCAGGGGAAAAGATGGATGTTGAACAGCCACAAAAAAGTGAAACTTTAAAAAAAAAAAAAACACTCAGAACTGAGGGGATTATTTGTTTCTTAAATATCCTAACCAATAGAAATTCATGAGGAATGAATAAATGAAGCAAGCAAAGACAACAATAGAAACAGAGTTATAACAGAATGACTGGTAAGAGAAGTACACTAGGAGAAAAGGATAAAGCAGAACCTGTTGACATCCTGCCTACAGATGAATGCTTCTTTTGAATTACTATAACACTAAAGAATGCATAAAAGGGAAAGGGAAACAGGGACATACAAAGAATCAAATGATGCAACAAAGTCAAATCAAATTTAGCAATAAGGAGAAGATAAAATCTATGGTCCCTGAAAGAGAAGCGCCTACAGCAGAATGGATGGGGGGGAGTTAAAAAGTAGGAGAAATCAAGGAAACCCAACCATGGAGGGGAATAGAATTGATGAATGTTTTTGTGGGTGGTGAGAAATTGTCAATGAAAAGAGATGATGACCTTACGCTGAATGAAATCTGCATGATTTGATGCTTGAAGAGTCTACTTGTCCTGAAAGCAAAGACAATTGGAACTGGTACCCAAAGGAGTAAAAGAGCATGGACACACACACACACACACACACACACACACACACAAAAGATTTCTAAACAAATGTTGGAGGGGGAAAGGTAAAAAAGAAAGGGTATCATAGGCTGCATTACCAGTAATATATTGGGGTAAAGATCCCTGAATGGGGTAGTGTCCTCTCTGATATCTGCAATAATTGTCATTGTTCTTGAAGTGTGTCAAAATGGAAAAGGGGGATCTATGGAACAAACAAATCAAAAACTATCTAGAATGGAGATAGCATGGTTACCTTGGAAGCTTTGATTGCATAAAGAATGCAGAGAAAAGGGAGAGACAAGATAATTATAGGGTTCATGAATCAGAAAATGAAGGCCTGTTGTAAGCAAAGAAAGAAAATAAGAGACAACCTTTTTGAAAAGGGGCAACAAAAATGAAATTAAAAAACTAAAGAACAGAACCATGGGAAGGGGAGAAAAATGAGAATATCAAATGAGGCAAAAGGATCAAGGATAAGGGAAAGAGAACCAGTGGGAACAGGGACACTTTTTTAAAAAATCAAAGAAAAGTAACTAGAGGGGCATACTATTGGACTCAGAGGTTCACAAATGTTAAACATTGTGCAAATTATCATTTTTTAAAATTGTATCAATCTGTTGTATTGATTAGAAAGTCCACGTGGATAAATTAGCCTAATAGGCATGTTTCATTAGAAGACTCCTGGTTAACAAAAGAGATAAACTTTTGGCTAATTTGATTAGAAAAAGGAAAACAAAACAAAACAAATTACCAGCATCAAAACTGAAAAAGATAAACTTACTATGAATGAAGTGGTATTAAATTGAATAAGCCATCAATGAAATCCTTAAGAGAAAATTTCCAGGACCAGATGGATTTATGAGTGAAGTTTTTTTTATTACCAAACATTTAAAGAACAATAATCCCAATACCATGTAAACTATTTGGAAAAATAGGTAAAAGAGTCCCACCAAATTCCTTCTATAATACAAATATGGTACTGATACCTAAATCAGAAAGAGCCAAAAAAAAAAAATTACAGACCAATCTCCCTAATGAATATTAATGCAAACATTTTAAATAATTAGCAAATACATTACAACAACTTATCGGCAAGAAAATATACTATGACCAAATGGGATTGATATGAGGAATGCAGAGCTGAAAAATTATTGTCATAATTGACCATAAACATAACAAAACTTACAGAAATGATATCATAATTTCAATAGATACAAAAAAAGCTTTTGAAAATATACAGCATCCATTTCTAATAAAAATACTAGAGAGCATAGGAATAAATGGGATTTTCCTTAAAATGATAAGCAGCATTTATCTAAAATGATTAGCCATCATTTTTTTTTAATGGGGTAAAGTTAGATCCATTCCCAATAAGATCAGGGGTAAAACAATGATGCTCAGTGTCACCACTATTATCCAATATTGTACTAGAAATGTTGGCTTTAGCAATAAGAAAAGAAAAAGGAACTAAAGGATTTAGAATAGGCAACGAGGCATAAAAATATCATCTTTGCAGATGATATGATGGTATACTTAGAGAATTCTAGAGAATCATCCAAATTTACTTGAGATAATTAACAGTTTTAGCAAAAGTGTAGAATAAAGGTGTAAGGGTCCAAAGAGGAATCTCGTACAGTGCAATCAGGAAATACAAAGGCCTTGAAGCCTGAGATCCCTGGGAAGTGGTTTTCTGTGAATAGGGTGGACCACCACGTGAGCGGAAGCTCTGGTCGCATTGAGATTGCATCATCAACGGGAAGCATCTCCTTCTCTAATTGGCTGCGCGTGTGACCTCATAGATGCTATATAACTAGTGGGGACCAGGAAGTAGGTGGAGTTCATTAGGAATTCAAGGGAGTTCAGTAGGAGTTAGCAGGAGGTCAGCTAGGGGCAGGATGTGAAAACATGGAATAAAGATCTTGCGCTAACATGCAGCCACCCTTGGGTGTTCTGTTGAACGTGCTTGGTGAGGCAGTGGCCAGAGAGCTCTGATCATCTGAAGCCCTGGGAATTAGGCATGACTGGTAAGGGTAGCATCTGAGTGGGTGGAGCTACATAAAGCCCCCCAAATCATCAACATTTCTATATGTTACTTATAAAGCCCAGCAGCAAGAGATAGAAAGGAAAATTCCATTTAAAATAACTGTAGACAAAATTAAATATTTGGGTGTCTACCTGCCAAGACAAATCTAGGAACTAAACACTTTTCATCCAAATAAAGTCCGATCTAAACTGTAGCGTTCTGGTTGGTTTTCTGGAAGTCTCTGAACCAACCTTTGTTTCAGCAGAGTAATCACCACGAGAATAGCCAGGGATAAAGTCCAAAAGTCTTTATTGTCTCCTTCATAGTCTGCCTTCTTGCCTGGAGCCCCTTTTCTGGAGGTCTTTTGGAATGTGTCTTGGTTTCTGTGGGGGAGGCAGGAGGACCACCACGACGGCCTCTGTCTTGAAGTCTCCCTGAGTCCAGGAGCTTGTGCTCCAGCCTCCAATCCTCTGTCTTCCCCAAGTCTGCTCCCTCTACTGGTCTCTAGGTCCCCTTCTAGGTCTGACTCTGGCCTCTTAAATACTCTATTACAATTAAATTCATTCATCATACTGAGTATAAGCCGATCATTATATCACCAGGAAACCATTATTTGTTATAAAATTAATTCAATCATACTGAACTAGAGAATTATTAAGCACCATGCTAAACTAGATAACCATTGTATCATCAATTCCACTGAGTTAACACCTTGTTTAAATCAATCATATGGAGTTTCTACCCTATACACCAGGATCCCCCTCACCCAAGGCTATGAAGTTTCTTTATTTAAAGGCCCACAAAACAAAGTTTTTATTTTTACTATAGTCTGGCCCTCCAACAGTCTGAGGGACAGTGAACTGGTCCCCTATTTAAAAAATCTGAGGACCCCTGCAGTCTACACTAAACAATTGGAAAAATGCAAATTGCTTATGGATAGACCAAACAAATATAATAAAAATAACAATCCTACCTAAATTGGTCTACTTGTTCAGTGCCATACCAATCAAACTGCCAAAAAATATTTTATGTAACTAGAAAATATAATAAGAAAATTCATCTGCTAGGACAAAAGCTCAAGAGTATTAAGGAATTGAATTGCTGAAATACAACAACAACAACAAAACAAAGAATGGTGGCTTAGTATTAACAGACCTAAAACTCCATTGTAAAACAGCAGTCATCAATAACACCTGATACTAGCTAAGAAACAGAGTGGTGGATCAGTGAAATAGGTTAGATAAACATGACACAATAATCAATGACTATAATAATCTAGCATTTGATAAACCACTCAAACTCCAGTGTCAGGGATAAAAACCTACAATTTCATAAAAATTGCTGGGAAAACTGAAATACAATGTGTCAGAAATTCTGCATAAACCAAATCTCACATCTCATACAAAAATAAGGTCAAAATAGGCACATGATTTAGGAATAAAGGAATAGGATCAAATTAGGAGAGCAAAGGATAGTTTATCAGATCTTTGGAGAAGGGAGGAATTTGTGATTAAAGAAGAACTAGGGAACATTATGAAATGTAACATTGGAAAATTTTGATTATATTAAATTAAAAAGTTTTTGCACTAACAAAACCAACACAAACAAGATTAAAAGGGAAATAAAATGCTAGGGAAAAAAATTTATAGCATGCATTTCTGATAAAGATCTTATTTCTAAAATGTATATAGAATTGTGTCAAATTTATAAGAACACAAGTCATTCCTCAGTTGATAAATGGTCAAAAATATGAACAATTTTCAGATGATGAAATTAAAACCATCTATAGTCATATTGAAAAAAAACCTCTAAATCATTATTGATTAGAGAAATGCAAATTAAGACAACTCTGGGGAACTTCCTCATGCCTCTCAGATTGGCTAAATTGAAAGGAAAAGATTATGATAAATGTTAAAGGGAATGACAAACTGCAACACTAATCCATTGTTGGTGGAGTTGTGAAATGATCCAACCATTCTGAAAAGCAATTTGGAACTATGCCCAAAGAGCTATCAAACTGTGAATACTTTTTGATATAGCAGTGCCATTACTTTCTCTGTATCTCAAAGAAATCATCAAAGAGAGATCAGGGCCCATATGTGCAAAAATATTTGTAGCACCTCTTTTTGTGGAGGCAAAAAATTGGAAAATGATTTGATACCCATCAATTGGGGTATGGCTGAATAAGTTATGGTATATGAAGTTAATGGAATATTTTAGAAAGACTTGGAAAGATTTACATTAATGGATGCTGAAAGAAACAAGAACTTGGGTTCTTCTCAGTGGTTCAGGGATCCAAGGCAATCTCAATAATCTTTGAATGAAAAATGCCATCTGCATCCAGAGAGAGAACTATGGATATTGAATGTAAATCACACATACAATATACAATTTTTTTCTCTCTTCTTCTATGTGTTTTTTCTTTTTTTCATGGTTTGTTCCTTTTTTTTTTCTGATTTTTCTCTCCCAACATGATTCATAAAGGAAATAAAAATGAATGTGCATTTATAAACCCCCAAAATGTTATTATTTGTAACAGGACAAAATAAACATTAAAAAAAGAAGTCTGTTGGTTTATACTGACCAAGAATTGGGATCCCAGGTGATTCAGGTTTTTATTTGTTTTGGATTTTTGACCTTAGGCTGTATTTTTTTACATCCAAAATTGTGTATTGCTCAGAGCCTAGCAATTCAATTTATTTTTCTCAGATTTCAAGTGTAAACTTGGATTAACCTGTTATTTTCTTGCAATAGACACTTACTTTATTGTTTCTCCCCTTGAATTTGGAGTTTCTATCTAAGCAATATAAAAAAAAAAATCAAATGGAATTGGGTTTTCAAAACTCATTTCATAAACATCTTTGTTGGTGAGGAGAAGTTTTTCTAAATTACTTGTTTTTTAATCTCATGTTGATTGCAATGAACCCTTCAATGATGGGAGTAAAGAGTATGTTAAGAACTTTCTAAGATTTTCTTTCTTTTTCCCTCCAAATAAGAAAGGTTAGCTGGGTATAAATAAATTGAGTTTTGTTGCTGACCAGTTGATATGATTGTGCAAAGGTTCGAGAAAAGCAACAGAACCTGATTTGATAAAAATAAATAAATAAATCCCATTAGTCCCATACTTGACAAGATGTCATTTTGATTAGTGTTTCTTTGGCTACATTCGGGCCATTTAATTCCTATAAAGAATGAATGGGACATATCTACAGTGGAAAGCCTCATCAAAACTCATAATATTGCTGTAGCTAAGGTATATATTTTTATCATACTAGATCAACTTTTGAAAGCATTTTCATTCTACTGTGTTGTGCTAGAGAGGATTGGGGGGAAATGGGAAGACAATGAGTCACATGGCCACCTATAGGGGATGGATGTTTTCTTTCTCAGTAGTTTTTGGAACTCAAAGGAATAAACTGATAATATCAGTCTTCTTTTATCAAATAATGAAGTATTGCCATATAAGTAAAATGAACATACCAAATACTCCAACAAATTTAGACATTACCATGGAAATCACAGATAACAGTTCAACTAAAGATACAGCTAAACCAAATCAAACCAAACCAAACAAAAACAATAAGCATATGGAAAATGAATGTCTTCAAAACTACTCTCCAGTCTTCTCTTTAGTCCATTAGCTCTCTTCAGGGTAGCTTGTTATATAGAGGCCTGGCTCTTAGCTTTCTTTTCATTATCAAGCCTAATAAAAAGGAATATAAAACCAATTAATCAATCATTAAGAACTTATTTTGTACCTCATACTATGTTATAAACTGTATGTGACAAAAGTAATATAATCCTTGTCTTTTGGAAGTTACATTCTAAATCCAATTGGCTTTTATGAGAATCTATAGACTTAATTCGCTGACTTACATTCTAAAAATGACCTCAAAGTGAAGACAAAGTAAGAAATGATTGAGGTGGAGCAAGGCAGAGGAAATTAATGACATCAAACAACATCAGACTTACAAAAATCAAAGAGCAAACCACGAATGCTCAAAAATTATATTTTCTGAATATGAATACTCAGGAAACTACCAAAATATTTTCATCAGAAATTATTGAAAATCTCCTTTTTAATTTTTTCCTCTGAAAGATAATGTTCAATTTTGCTAGGTAGTTAATTCTTGGTTATGGTCCAAACTCCTTTGCCTTCTAGCATATCATATTCTTGACCCTCTGATTCTTTAATGTGGAAACTGCTAGATCCCAGGTAATCCTGATTGTGACACTTTGATATTTGAATTTTTTTTTTTTTGGCTGCATTCTCCTTGAGCTGATAATTCTGGAATTTAACTACAATATTTCTTGAAGTTTTCATTTTAGGATCTTTAAATGGGGATTCTTTAAATGACTATTTTACCCTCTGGTTCTACGACATCAGGTCAATTTTCAGTCATGATTTTTTGAAAGATGTAATCCAGGCTCTTCTTTTTGATAATGACTTTCAGTTTAGTCCAAAGGACTCTATTTTTCAGGTTCGTTGTTTCTTCAGTGAGTTATTTTTCATTTCTTTCTAATTTTTTTCCATTTTTAATTTATTTTGTTTGACTGATTCTTGATATTTTATTGAGTCATTCACTTCCATTTTCCAATTCTAACTTTTAAGGAATCATTTTCTTTGTATAGCTTTTTTTTTTCAAACCTCTCTTTGCATTTTGCCATTTATACTTTTAAAGGAGCTGTCTTTTTCAGTAGGTTTTTTTTCCATTTTCCCAAATTTATTTTTTAAGGAGTTGTTTTCTTTAATCAATTTCTGTGTTTCCTTTTTCAAGCTGTTGGCTCCCCCCAAAACTTTCATAATTCTCATTTCATAGTTCTCATTTCTTTTCCCTATTTTTCTTCTCTCTTTTAGGATCCTTTATGGGCTCTTCCAAGAGAGAGTTTTGAGCTTGAGAGCAGCCCAGATCCCCTTTTAAGGTATCTCATAAAGCTATTTTGCCATTGCTGCCCTCTTCTGGGTTTGTGTTCTGATCTCCCCTGTTACCATAGAAACTTTTTATGGTCAGGGCTCTTTTTGCTTTTTTTGTACATTTTTAAAGTTGAACTCTGCTCCTAGGTCACAGGGGAGATTGTCCCAAGCTTTTTCTTATTTTATTTTATTTTATTTAAATTTTTTTGCAGGAAGATAGAGGCATCTCACTAAATTTCTGCTATGCTGGGGTCAGGATGCTGCAGTCTTTCCCATTGCCCAAACTAATCCCTACTGTTTTGCTGGGGTTCCAGGACTCACAATTTGCCTGTTGTGTGTTGTACCAAGAAAAACAGCAAGTGAGATTTGGTAAAATTTCAAGTGGAGTTTATTTGCCAGAGGCTGCAAGGGTTCTAGCAAGACCCAAATCAAGCAACTCCAAACAGCATTGCTTTCTGCTTAGGAAAAATGCTTGGACAAGTAGGGGAATGGAGCAAGCAGGGACTAGTACAGCATGTGGTTGTGTAAGACATCTTACAGAAGGTCTGTTGATCCACTGGCCCTTTGAACCAGGACAGAGTAGCTAATGCTACTTTATTTTAGTTAAGAGCCTTCTGCTAGATTGCCTATACAGCCATACCTCCCCATGCAGCTGGGCCACATTTCTTCTTGGCCAATTGAGACAGACTTCTTCTAAAGCCTTTCCAAAATATCTTAAGCTGGGAAACAATTATACTCCAAATGTTTGTAGGATTTGTTGCTACAAAATCCATTCAGAGGCTTGATCTAATATTGATTTTGAGGGAAGCTGGCTCAGTCCTACTCTCTGCCATCTTGGATCTGCTCCCACAGAGATATTCAAAGTCATATTAATGAGATATTGAGCTAGCTAAAAGTTATTATAGAGCTCTTAAAATATTTCAACTGAAAGGGAGAAGGATACCACCTAGTTCTAGTCCAATCCATATGTGATCAAGAAATTAAAAAAAAATTAACTGTAACCTTTTAATATTAGTTCAAAATGAAGTCAGAGTAAAAAAGAGAAACCCTCTCATGAGACAAGTAGAAGACATGTAGAACTGAAAAAGAGAAGGGCCAAAGAAATCTCAGAAATGAAAGAAAAGAAGTATCAGCAAAGGCAACCACAACAAATGATAGGACCTTAACTCCACGCTTGAGACAACAGAGATGTATGTCAGGACAAGTGCCATATTAATGAAACTCTCGTTCCTCCTTTGGAAACCCTGAAGCAATAATCCTATATCTCATTTCTTTCTTATGGGTTTCTCTTGGAAGCCTAAACTTTTAAAGAAGGACTAAATAAAGGACACTTTGCATTTCTTTATTTTAGATGTTTACTTCACATAAATTGCAACAGCTTGTCCTTTGCTAGAATGGTTATTTATTTATTTATTTTGAAAGTACATTTGAAAAGAGGTATCTAAAAGGAAAATATCTAATGATAAGGGATAGAAATTTAGCACAGGGGTTTTTGCCAGAACACTGTCTCTGGGGATTCAGTATTTGTAAAAAGAGATAGCATGGCGTGTGTGTGTGTGTGTGTGTGTGTGTGTGTGTGTGTGTGTGTGTGTGTGAGAGAGAGAGAGAGAGAGAGAGAGAGAGAGAGAGAGAGAATTGCAGATACTTTGAATAAAATTTTGCATTTAATGAGAATCTATAATGGGAAATCTATGTAGGCAATGAGTTACTAATAAGATAAGGGCAAATAGAATTTTCAGAAAGCTTGCTTATGACACTATCCTACCACTATATGTTACCTGCTTCTTAAGGTTCAATTTTTTTCTTCTCTTTTTTCTCTGTTTTATATATATTTTTACCTGCTCTACAGTATAACAAGGACAACACAAGCTAGAATTCCTCTCTACTTATTTCCTTCCCAACCTCCCCTCCCTCCAGAAGTATTTCTTTCATTCTGTCAAGGAATACTTTATTCTCCATGAAATTTGGACAGTTGACATCCATTGTTTCATCCCTTTCATTTTCTCTTCTGTAACAAAGGATTGAATTTTGAACTTGTATTTTGGACAGAAATAAGAATTATTTGACACTGGAAGAAAAAGAAAAATAGTATAGGTAGATAGTTAAGAAACTTTAGAATTTCTCATGTCCTTCATACTTACTTAAAGGAAAATCTATAGTACTTTGTCTTAGGTGGTTCTTGTGGTTAAACCTTATGCTTAATTGACACACTGCTTATTTTCCATGAATGCTTAATCTCTAGGATTACTAAATGAGATCTATTTATTTAAGGCATGTTTCTAACCTTTTCTGGTGATTATGTGATGTAATTTGTTCAATTGCTTTTAGATAACAATTAGTAAAATTTTGCCATTTCTTAATGTATTCAGAAAGAAATAGAATCCCCTAGAAGAAATCATAGTTTGCTTAGAACAATAGCAACAACAACTAAAAGTTTTGTAAAAGGAAAGGGCTTTATATCTATTATCTAATTTGCTAGTAAAAAAAAAAAACTACAAGGTAATAATACTTAATGTTTATATAATACTTACCTATATTTCAAGCACTGTGCTAAGCATTTTACAATAAAATATCTTATTTGATCCTCAAAACAACCTTGAGAAAAAGATTCTTTAAAAAAATTGTCCTACTCAGTAGAATTTTTTTTTCCAATTACATGTAGATATTTTTCAAAATGTACTTCATAAGATGTTGATTTTTATTTTTTCTCATTTTCTTCCTTCCTTTCTCTTTCCCCAAGATGGCAAGCAACCTGATATAAATTGTATATGTACAATCATATTAAACATAGTTTCAAATTAGTCATGTTGTAAAAAAAAAAAAAAATCAGAACAAAAAAGAAAAAGCATGAGAAAAAAAACAATAAAAGTGAAAATAGTATGCTTATATCTGCATTCAGATTCCATAGTTTTCTCTGTATACAGATAGCATTTTCCATCATGACTCTGTTGGAATTTTCTTCCATCATCGTATTGCTGAGAAGAACTAAATCTATCAAAGTTGATCATCTGCACAATGCTACTGTTACTGTATACAGTATTCTGCTGGTTCTGCTCATTTTACTCAGCATTAGTCTATGCAAGTCTTTCTAGGTTTTTCTGAAATTCTCCTGTTCATTATTTCTTAGAGAATAGAGGTATTCCATTACATTCATATACCACATTTTGTTCAGCCATTCCCCAATTGGTTGGTATCCCCTTGATTTCCGATTCTTTGCTACCTCAAAGAGAGCTGCTATAAACAATTTTGTACATGTGAATTGGAGATACTATTATTATCCCATTTTATAGATGAGGAAACAGAGTTAAATAAAGGTGAATTGACTTGCACAAGCTCACACGGCTAATATCTGGGATTAGATTTGAACTCAGGGCTTCCAGACTCCAAGACCTGCATTCTATGCATTGAATTGGCTGCTATTAGCCACAGTCCTCCTAATATCCCTGTATTTGCTGGACTCTTGGGATCTCTTGATCCACTTAAGGGTCAAAACTTAATTTAGTTAATAGAAATATACTTAGAAGGTGAATATTTAGTTATGTAATTAATCCTATACTCTTTGTTTTACTTTGTCTCTGGTCTTCAATAAAAAAGTCTGACTACTAAGCCTTGTCTAACAATGAAAAATGGGGCATTTTCCTGGGTCCAGTAGGTAAAGAAGTATGTTGTGAAATCTCCCTAGTTTCTTTCTTGTTTATTTTGTGGTTAGAGTTGTCCCTTTCTGAGACAGGAAGGTTGAAGTTTTCCACTAATATAGCTTTGCTCTCTATTTCTTTCTGTAACTGGGCTTAATATATTCTCTAGAAATTTGTATACTCTACCACTTGGTGCATATACATTTAATATTGTTACTACTTCATTGTTTATAATACTCTTTATCAAGATGTACTTTTTTTCCTCGTTTCTTTTAATTAGATCTATTTTTAGTTTTCTTTTATCTGAGATCAGAATTGCTAACCTTGCTTTTTTTTTTTTTTTTACTTCAGCTGAAACATAATAAATTCTGTATGTGTCTATGTCAAATGTGTTTCTTGTAAACAACACATTGTAGGATTCTGTTTTTTAATCCCCTCTGCTATTTGCTTCCATTTTATGGGGGAGTTCATCCCATTCATTTTCACATTTATGATTACTAGTTCTGTTTTACCCCCTCCATCCTATTTTCTCCTCTGTATATATTTTTGTTCTCTTTTTCCACTTTGTCCTTAGTGGTGTATTTTTTTTTTACTCATTTCATTCACTACTTTATCTCTTTCCATAAGATTCTATAAGAATCTTTCTATAAGCTTTCATAAGAATCCAATGGATTCTTTCAACTGATCAGGACTGAGGGTCTTAATTACTGCTTTAGTATGATTAAGACCCTCTCATTGGCTTTCTCAGAATCTATCTGACCTGGGCTGAACACCATTCTCACCCCAGTGGGACTGACTTTTCTTGAAGTTTTTCCAATCTATCTTGAGCTAGAGAGTGGTTTCATTCTGTTAGACTCTGTTCAGAAGCTTGGTTTTATGTTGTTTTCCAGGGAAACTGGGAGAGCTTAAGCAGCTTTCTGACTTTACTCCACCATCTTGGCTCCATCCCCTGAATTTTTCTTTTTTAGCTTTCTTTAAGATCACCAAGTGATTTTTCAAATGGGGGGCTAATAAGTAGGGCAAGTAGGCATAGTAGATAGAGAAAACTCCTCTCAGTGAGTTCAGATATGTTCTTAGATACTAGCTATGTGACCTTCAGCAAGTCACTTAATTGTGTTACTGCAATTTCTCAATTGTTGTTCTTTGTCCTTCTTTCTTGAAAAATGTGGACGTGATGCCATGACATGCAAATGAATTGGATTTATATGAGAGAGGACTGGGCAAGGTCACCTGCCTCACTCCCCTGCAGAGCCATCTGATTCCAGTTGCAAGATGTAGACCAGGACAACTGGAAATGGCCCAGGATGTAATAGAAGACCTTGGTCTTTTTAAGCTAAGGTCTTCAACAGGTTTCAGTATGACTGAGCAAAAAAGGAACTAGAAAAGGGCGTGATAAATCACCAAGAAAACCCCACATGGGTCACAAAGAATTGGCCTGAACTGAAAACAAAACAAAACAAAATAAAACTCAACAACCAACCAAGTAATTAGTACATAAGTATTTATCTGTTTTGGGGAGCTTAATTATTTATTAATGAAGCAGTTAAGTAGTTCTTTTGATCTAGGGGCAATGTGAAACTTTTCCTAAAAAACTAAGGGTACCTGTGACCAAGAAAATTTGGGAAAATCTAGATTAGAGTAAATCTGGCACAGCCTGTAAAAATAATAAACCCCAACCTAATTTACCTGATTATAATATGATATAGGGGGAAAGAATGCTGGATTTGGAGCCAGAGCCCCTTGAATTCAAAATGCTGCCTTGACCACTTAAATCCTGGTTGACCTCAAGAATGTGAAAAAGAGCTGACCATTCTAATGAACAACAGCTAAACATGACTTACTATTTCTGGGCCTCAGTTTTATCACTTTTACAGTAAAGAGCTACATTAGATGACCTACATAGATTCAGAGCTACATTCTTTTTTAGCTCTGAATTATCTTTCTCTAATACTATGCATTTGTTCAGCCATCAACTTAAAAGTTTTGAAGATCAGAAGCCAATTTGAAGAAATTACATGCTCTCTAAGGACAAGGACATGTACTTATTTTTGTACCCCTCATACTTCTTGTCTTCAGAATATCACAGATACTAATATAGTCCTTTTTGACTGGGTGATATTAACAGTGTTATTCTAAAAAACTCATAGATTCTCTATCCTAAAATATCAGAAATCATGCACAATTTCTAATAAAGATGGGAAGGGAATAAGCATAGATATAGCACCTATTATGTGCCAGACACTATGCCAAGTGATTTTTACAAATATTATATCATTTGATTTTCACAATCACCCTGCAAGACAGGTATTGTCTTGCAGTTATTATTCTAACTTTATAGTTCAGGAAATTGAGATAAACAGAGATTCACTGACTTTCCCAGGATTATATGGCTAGTAAATATCTGAGATGGTATTTTAATTCAGGTCTTCCTGACTCCAGACCCAACACTCTATCCATTATGTTATATTATAACCTTCTAAAGACTCCTAAAGCTTAAAAAATCCTGCATAACTATTCATCTTTAATCAATCCTCTGAGTTACGCCTTAGGTAACTAATGTTCTATTTTTGTTTCAGAAATGGGAAATTAGAGGCTGGAATTCTGGGTTAAATTATTTACATATGCACTGTTAGTACTGAAACAATAGCAGCCATATTGCCTCTATCTATTTCTGGTTCTTCTAAGTACCTAATAGCAGCTGCCAGATTTTTCTTAATAAACTCACAAAACTCATTTGGGCTACACAAGAGACTTATATAAATGACAACCATTTGTTGAAAAACACAGGACTACACAAACACTGATGTGAAAGAAGTCAATAATGAAAAATATAATCAATTCAATAATATTTTTTAGGTATCTCTGTACAACAACAGAATCAATAGTAACAACTTCAAAATCCAAATCTTAGCTTTTCCATATGGCATAATTTTGCCTTTCCAGTTTTTTCTTTTCTCCACTTTATTACCATTTCTCTTTAACTTTCTCATAGACCAATTGATCAATAGGAAAAACAAAGTCTTTGTGACTTTAATTGTATCTATTCTAGTTCCACAATTTTTTTTTACATGAATGACCAAAGGCACATATGTGATATGTGCTGAACAAGTATAAAAATAAGCATAATCCTAGTACTCAGAAAGCTCCCCTTCTCATAGGAGATTATATGAGTAAGAAAGTGTGATAGTTCAAGAAGGCTACTTTAGTCCTGAGTTACTGAGATGGTAAGGCCATAGAAATGCAGATTAACACAATACCCTTTCCAGGAAAAATGGTGGAATTGTTTTTTTTTTTTTTTTAATTTTTTATTTAATAATTACTTTATATTGACACTCGTTTCTGTTCCGATTTTTTTTCCCCTCCCTCCCTCCACCCCCTCCCCTAGATGGCAAGCAGTCCTTTATATGTTGGATATGTTGCAGTATATCCTAGATACAATATATGTTTGCAGAACCGAACAGTTCTCTTGTTGCTTAGGGAGAATTGGATTCAGAAGGTATAAATAACCCGGGAAGAAAAACAAAAATGCAGATAGTTCACATTCGTTTCCCAGTGTTCTTTCTTTGGGTGTAGCTGCTTTTGTCCGTCATTTATCAATTGAAACTCAGGTCTCTTTGTCAAAGAAATCCACTTCCATCAAAATATGTCCTCATACAATATCGTTGTCGAAGTGTATAATGATCTCCTGGTTCTGCTCATTTCACTTAGCATCAGTTCATGTAAGTCTTGCCAGTCCTCTCTGTATTCATCCTGTTGGTCATTTCTTACAGAACAATAATATTCCATAACATTCATATACCACAATTTACCAGCCATTCTCCAATTGATGGGCATCCATTCATTTTCCAGTTTCTAGCCACTACAAACAGGGCTGCTACAAACATTTTGGCACATACAGGTCCCTTTCCCTTCTTTAGTATTTCTTTGGGATATAAGCCCAATAGAAACACTGCTGGATCAAAGGGTATGCACAATTTGATAATTTTTTGGGCATAATTCCAGATTGCTCTCCAGAATGGTTGGATTCGTTCACAACTCCACCAACAATGCATTAGTGTCCCAGTTTTCCCGCATCCCCTCCAACATTCATCATTATTTTTTCCTGTCATCTTAGCCAATCTGACAGGTGTGTAGTGGTATCTCAGAGTTGTCTTAATTTGCATTTCTCTGATCAATAATGATTTGGAACACTCTTTCATATGAGTGGTAATAGTTTCAATCTCATTCTCTGAAAATTGTCTGTTCATATCCTTTGACCATTTATCAATTGAAGAATGGCTTGATTTCTTATAAATTTGAGTCAGTTCTCTATATATTTTGGAAATGAGGCCTTTATCAGAACCTTTAACTGTGAAAATGTTTTCCCAGTTTGTTGCTTCCCTTCTAATCTTGTTTGCATTAGTTTTATTTGTACAAAGGCTTTTTAATTTGATGTAATCGAAATTTTCTATTCTGTGATCAGTAATGGTCTCTAGTTCATCTTTGGTCACAAATTTCTTTCTCCTCCACAAGTCTGAGAGATAAACTATTCTATGTTCCTCTAATTTATTTATAATCTCGTTCTTTATGCCTAGGTCATGGACCCATTTTGATCTTATCTTGGTATATGGTGTTAAGTGTGGGTCCATGCCTAATTTCTGCCATACTAATTTGGTGGAATTGTTTTAATCATGGTTTTAGAACTAGCTATAGGAGTGATTGAGGAGTGGGAAGTTGGATGGGAGGGGGACAGAGATTTATGGAAACACTGCTAAAGAACTATCAAAACATAGCCTAGGATTAGGAACTGAAGTATGGCTAATGCCTGCATAAAATAGTAGCAGTCATCTTACCAATAGGGAGAACCTGGGAAGTGAACAGAATAACCAGAGGGGAAGTCCCAGAGATCAAAGGGTTAAAACTGACAAGGCATATTCTCATATTGAAGTCCACACAACTTTATTTAAAAATATTTCCTAACAACTGGCACAAATGGTGAAGTCACAATGCCATCTTCAGACTAATTTAGCTGATTATTGAGGCCTCTGGGCAGTTTTAGTAACTTAGTGCAGAGTCTTTAGAAAATAACTTGATTTATAAAAATAGCTATATATTTTTTTTTCAAAATCC
The DNA here is from genome assembly GCF_016432865.1 of Antechinus flavipes. Classification (NCBI taxonomy): domain Eukaryota; kingdom Metazoa; phylum Chordata; class Mammalia; order Dasyuromorphia; family Dasyuridae; genus Antechinus; species Antechinus flavipes. The sequence continues at coordinate 592,649,460 of NC_067398.1, read as the reverse complement.
TAGGATTATCTAAGTTAAACCTTGAAAATTGAAAGAAACATTATAAATATGAGCTTAAAGAAGATTGTGTTTGAACTTAATTTGAGAACCCAAAGAGATGAATATTATTTGGGCATGTTATAAGACTGAATAAACAAATGGAAATATTTATATAGTTAATACTTATCTTTTACCATATTTTTATTTAATCAACAACCCTGTCATTTTTTTTTAATTTTTTTAAATAACTTTTTATTGATAGAACGCATGCCATGGGTAATTTTTTATAGCATTATCCCTTGCATTCACTTCTGTTGCGATTTTTCCCCTCCCTCCCTACACCCCTTCCCCCAGATGGCAAGCAGTTCTTTACATGTTGAATGGATTACAGTATATCCTAGATACAACATATGTGTGCAGAACCGAACAGTTTTCTTGTTGCACAGGGAGAATTGAATTCAGAAGGTATAAATAACCCCGGGAAGAAAAACAAAAATGCAAGCAGTTTATATTCATTTCCCAGTGTTCTTTCTCTGGGTGTAGCTGCTTCTGTCCATCTTTGATCAATTAAAGCTCTCTTTATCGAAGAGATCCACTTCCATCAGAATACATCCTCAAACAGTATCGAACAATCCTGTCTTCTAACACTCATTCCACAAATATCCTCTGAAATTAGTTATAAGAATTAGGTCAGTGTAAAATAGCCAGAATTACCAGAATGGTAGATCAGGAAAAGCCATAGCTGTCACAAGGCATGTGCTTGGGAAATCTATTTTAATGCCATTCTTGGAGACAAGATGGAAGCATGTGACCTAGATGATAGCACATTTATATTTACTTAGAAATAGTGAAAGGAATGGGCTCATGGAGTTTTCATTAATATGTCAGAATCAAAAATGTATAAATAATTTTTAAAAAGCATTTACTAAGCATTTATTATTATGTGCCAGGCAGTGGGTTAAGTGCAAGCAAGGCAAACATGGTCAAGCAAAATAGTCCCTGTCCTCAAGGAGCTTGCATTTCAATAAAAGAGAGTCAGGAAATAATTATGAGAAGGTGTTGGCTGTCATTGTCACATAGTCATTTGGAATTTACTAAAAAATACCACGGTGACATAATTCTGGACAAAATGGGGCAGAGCCTGGAGTTTCAGGGATGGGAGTCTGAATTCTGAGAAGAGACAAAGAAAGAGCATGATGGCTTCCTCTTGGTACAAAGGTATAGGAATTGTTAAAACATTTCAGCAGATTCTGGGGTTTTTGAGACTAATGATTAAATTGCTTGGCACTGTCTCTCAGTCAGCTAAAAGGAGTTAGTCTAATTCAGGGGTCCTCAAACTACAGCTCGAGGGCCAGATGCAGCAGCTGAGGATATTTATCCCCCTCACCCAGGGCTATGAAGTTTCTTTATTTAAAGACCCACAAAACAAAGTTTTTGTTTTTACTATAGTCCGGCCCTCCAATAGTGTGAGGGACAGTGAACTGGCCCCCTATTTAAAAAATTTGAGGACCCCTGGTGTATTTTTAAGTAGGCCTAATTTACAAGCCTTTTGAGGGCCAGAATTTGGGAGGGGAGAGGGACAGGGCGGGGAGAGAGAGAAAGAAGGCTAGCCCTCTCTAAGAGAGGCTTGTGAAATCTATCCTAGCTAGGTTGGCATCCTTCCCTGTCTATATTCTTTTGGAGTTTGTACTGTTGCCTCAACATCTTCTACACATGGCCTCCTCCCAGCATTTCTGGCATGGAGGATGGACTAGTCACCTTGCCACAGGCCTGCAGCCAGACCCCAGTCTCCTAATTTCTCCAATCCTCTTCCCCAAGGTCCTAAAGTCTTTCAATTTCTTAAAGCCCTGGAGATGGACTTGAAAGAGCAGTTTTCTGCTATCTTAAATTTTGGGACTGTGTGAACATGTTTATTCTGGTATAAGATTTTAGAAATGTGTGTGCATTTATATTGAAGTAGTGCTAGAAGTTTAAATCTGTATTTGATTTGAAGTTTTTAAAAAAATGGATATTAAAAAAAATTCTCTGCTAATTAATCTAAAAAGGTCACATTTTTATAAGCCCTGCTGGATAAGTGGTATAAATTCTGTGAAATTTGGTCTAAAGTTATTTAGAATATTAATCTGAAGGTTTGTCTTGCCTTCTCCCTTTAACAAAGCAAGAAAATTTGGCCTATAGGGATATGTGTAATTGTAGAACAAATTGTACATGGATTGGTAGAGACTAATAATTCTGATAATGAAACAACTATTTGGTGTGTGTTATGCTACAGTTCTCTTTTATTATCTTGACTCAGTTTCCCTAATTATCCTGACCCAGTCCTGCCTTGGTTTCCCTGCTTCTCAGTTCTGCAAAACCTCCCTTCCCTCTTTATCAGAATACTTGATAGAACATCAGAATGCCTCTCCCCATCCCAAGCTATTAGTATATCAGATACTGTCTTATCAAGATGCCTCCCCCCATTAGGTCACCCCATCTCCTATATCATCCCATCTCACCCCACTCTGTCAGAATCCCATTCCCAATCTCAGTACCCTGACTCCGCCCCTGCCTCAGTCTACCCTCTGTGTCTGAGCCATGTGTATATATGTCATTGAGAACTCTGATTGTTTGCTGGATTCTTGGAGATGATAGTCTCATTCAGCCCTGGGAACAAATATGGATCCATTGGTCCCAGTATATCTCTCCATTTAATAAATTATTAAATACTCTCGAATCTTTGTCTTACTCGGTTTCTCTGGCATTACAGTGTGGAAATAAACTACTGCATATTTTTATTTGTCCCAGAAGCAGGAATAAAACATAGGAAAGATTGACTTTTAGACTACATTTGTTAAATACTGAATCCTATAAAGATATTGATGAGGTTTGAATGCCCTCAATTACTGGTGGTCATAAGGGGTTAGTGGCAATAAGAAAGTTAATAAAATATCCACTTTAATTGGCCGCAGGATTAAAAGTGAAAGAATTCACTTATTCCAGAATTATTAGCTGCAAAATGAAAAGTTCATTGTTGGATAGAAATCAGTTTGCTAAGAGACTGACTTCTATAGTGGCAGAGTTCTATTGCAAAATGGAATTTTACGCTGAGAGAATCAGCTGGTAGAGTCCTAGCAGGTGAGCAAGCTACTTTAAGCCTTCTCTAAAGAGTTCTGGATGAAGGAAGCTGTTATGTGTGCATCTTGTTGGGCCCTGGGACAACCTGAGCTGATCAGACCAGGATTCCTCAATTGAATGAGAATTTAGAATTTCTATGGGAGTTGATTTGCCCCTGAATAGTGTTGCTTCTTTTATCCTGGGAGGACGGGCCCTGTCTCTAGCTAGACTCCTTGGAGTCTGGGAGATCCTGATCTCTGAGATCAGAAAAGGGGACACAATCTCAGAGAGATAATCATAAAGGGAACATGGCTTCAGTAAAGAGAACAGTTTCCCTCCTACTTCAATATTAGACCAGAAGTTTGGATAGGAGAAGGGATTTGTGAGGCAATGAAGGATAATCCAAAGGAAATTAAACTAAGCAATCCTCAGGCTGTAGTCTATATTAGACAGTCCTATCCTGATGGAGGAAAGGAAAGAGCTGCAGCTAGTTATTGATCAACTATTAGAGGAAGAGCCAGAGCAGTTAGAATGGTTAAAAGAGAAGAACTTGTTTCTACAGGTAAAAGCAGGCTCTGGTTATAGCCCCAGTATTGGCCCGGCTTACCCTTAACAAATCTTTCCATCTGTTTTAACTCAGTTGTGGGCTACAGAAGGGCAACCTGTTGCCTTCTTATCCAAAGTACTTGATTTGCAATCCAAGGGATGGCCTGAGTGTATACAAGCAGTAGCTGCAACTGCCTCATTGGAAGCAGAATTGAAAATTGACTTGTGGGGGAGCATTGATAATAAGCACCCCACATCAAGTTAGGGCCATTCTAAACCAAAGGGCAGGTTGTTGACTGACTGATTCAATATGTTTAAAATATGAATCATTATTGCTGGGAAAAGATGACTTGGTTTTAAGCACTGAGAATTGTAATCAAAGTCAGTTTGTTATGCCACAGTTCCCTTTTAATGTCCTCACCCAGTTTCTCTAATTGTCCTATTTAGTTACTCTGCTTCAGGTTATTGATGAGATCTAGTTATGGGGTACCTAGATGAAATTAGGGTTTAGTTGAGGTCTAGTGGCAGGTTTGGGGTACAGGGAGTCAAATAGAGACCCCCACCCCCACGATTCAGCACAAGGATACGGGGGTAAATGAGGTGTAGTAGCAGCACTGAGTCCCCAATAAAAAGCATTTATCAGCCCGAAGAGCTAGAGTAATAAAAGAGGTTTATTATGGGGTTTAGAAGTAAGGAAATAGGTGAAGGTAAAGAATAGAAGGGCACCAGACAGAGGGTCCAGTGGACAGAGGGTCCTCATATGGCTAGCATGTTTAGGACCTCTACAAAGAGGGGGCCCCAGCCTGTCCCTTTTATAATGGGAGATTTAGCTAGAGGGGCCTTTTGGGTGTAGCCCTGAGTTGGCTCAGATCCGGCTGGGGGCTGGGATAGGCCCGGATCTTATATTGGAATACAAAGGGACCAGAATTTGTGAGTTAAAGGATAATTACATTAACTAGGGGGTGTTGGGAATCAGAAAGAAAGGAATCTTTCCTGCATAGTTATGACCTCTTAATGTTTGATGAGATAAAAGTTTTATATCTTTAGGTTATAATCATTCCTTCTTAATGTTTGACAGGATAAAGGTCTATCATTTTAGACATCATTAGGATATCAGTAACCTCTCCAGTACCTCCCTCCCTTGTGCCATCCTAGGTGCCCCCCCATTAGGTTATCCCCATCCAGGTACCTCCCCCATTATGTCATTGTTCTTGTTACCCGACAAAAGAATCTTGTATCCGACATTCAGTGCTGGATTCTTGGAGATGATAGTTTCATTAAACCCTGAGACCAAACCATGGGTCCATTTGGTCCCAGTAAATCTCTCCCTTTTAAATAAATTATTAAACTGTTCTCTAATCTTTATCCTGCCTCAGTTTCTTCAGCATTACAGGGGCTTCATGAATAGTAAGGGAAAGGATTTGACTCATTGTGAACTAATCAAATTTGCCATCAAAAATAACAGCGGTACACATCAAAAGCTCACTAGAAATGAGGGAAATAGGCTTGCAAATAAGGAAGCAAGGTGAGCTGGGCTAAGTGACTGAGAAAATCCCATGTTAGTCTTAATACCTCAAATAGATAATTCCAAAGTGATCCCTATTTTTAATCAAAGGGAAACAGAAGAGTTATCTAAGTTAGGGGCTACTCAAGATGAGAAAGAGTGGTGGATACTCCCAGATGGGAGAAAAATGTTAAGCAAAGGGATAATAAGAGAACTGATGGGAATTCTCCATAGGGAGAGTCATTGGGGAACCCAGGGATATGATTCTTAAACAGTTTGGGTGTCTTGGGATTTATACAGTGGCAAAACAAATCACAGAAAGATGTATGATATGCCAGAAGCTCAACAAAAATGTCCTGAGGAAACAAGTGAAGGAGGAAAGGAGAGGTCCCATCCTTTCAGAAGCATGGGTTTCTAAGAGACTATTTACTGGCAGTATCTACTTGTCTTTTAGAATTTTGATTGAAAGGACTCCTTGCTCAGACTTCACCTGTGAATTCACTGTACATCCATTCAAACCAGGTGACTGAGTACTGATAAAATCTTGGAAAGAAGAAAGGTTACTTTTTAACTGGGATGGACTATTCCAAATTCTGCTAACTACTGAGACTTCTGTAAGAACTACTGAACGAGGTTAGACTCATTACACCAAGTTAAGGAAAGTGTTTCTGAACCAGGAGAATTGGAGGAAATAGAGAAACAAAACAAACAAATTATAACTGGGGGGTAATTACTAGGGAAAGCCTCTACAGGTAAAAGTAAGAAGGGAGATTTAAAACAGAAAGCTCTTCTAACTTAAGGACTTTCTAGGATGAATCTCTTACTGTTATTAATGTAGGATTGTAGTTAATACTTATGTAGGATATGTGATCCTTGAGAAATAAATTCATCTGAAGCTTTGATTGATGAGACTCTTGGGATTGTAGCTGATATTAATTCAAATATGATTGTCTAACAAAATCAGCAAATCAGTAATTCACCATATGAGAGAAATGTGCCACTATCTACTCAGAGGAATATGATCTTGAACTGCTGTTATAGGTGGCGGTTAATATCTGGGGAAAAGTTGGAAAGACAATCTTGGCCTCTGCTTAAAGTGGAATCCTTCTGACTCAGTTTCCCAGAGGTGTTTTTTTCAATAAAAACCCACTGATTATTCCTGAGTGGCTATAAAGTGTAACTGTTACTGCATAATTGATTGTCAGCTATAAAACAGAGCTAAGGATACTTTATTCTATCATGTATAAGTTCTCAGAGGCCTGAAGGATTAATTATGTTCCAGCCTTTTCCTTTTATGGCAAGCTTCTTTAATCAGAATAAGTGATCAATAGACAAGTATGTAAGATCTTGCAGTTTTCAATCTGAAAAATATGGTCATTATATCCTAAATAAATAGGTAAATGAATAAATCTGTATGAAATAAGGTCCTTAAAGGTTTACTCTGTAAGATGACTCAACTATGTATTTCTTTCTAGTTTGAAGTAGTCATGATTCCTATGAAAGACTGTGATGATCTCCATCCCTTGTCCCCAGAACTCCATCACCACAAAGGACAGAAAAAAAGGGGGGATGATGGGTTCAAGCTAAGGATCTACTCAGAACCATATATATAATTAAGGATTGTGGAACATATTATTGTTTTATCTTTGTGCCAAGTTTATTGTATTTCTTTGTTAGTCTTATTCTTTTCAAGTTACAAGTTTTTAGTGTAAAAAGAAATATTAAATTAGAATGGTTGTTTTTGAGGAAGATTAAAATACAGATGAAGAATGTAAGGTGTGAAGAAGGGGCAACAGAAAAGATATGGAAATCAAATCCTTATTAAAAAGGAAATGGGGAAATTGTGGAAAATGCTGAAAAGTTGTGTTTCCACAGTGTTATAAGCTTTAGGTAGTATGGGATAGTGGGTACTACTGACCAAGAGGTTTTCAGAATGTGAGAGGTTAAGGAAGAACAATTGAATGAACAATAGCGTAATGCTGGAGAAACTGAGTAAGATAGGGATTAGAAAGTATTTAATAATTTATTAAATGGGAGAGATATACTGGGACCAAATGGATCCATGATTTGGTCCTAGGGCTAAATGAGACTATTGTCTCCAAGAATCCAGCAAACAATGAGAGTTCTCAATGACCTATATATACATGTGGCTCAGACTCAAGGGGTAGACTGAGGGGGGGCAGAGTCAGAGTGCTGAAAGCAGGAATAGGATTCTGACAAGGTGGGGTGAGCCTCTGGAGATAAGATGATATAATCAGGGCGAGGCACCTTGATATGGGGAGAGGCATCTTGATAAGATGGTACCTGACATTTTGGTAACTAGCTTGGGATGGGGAGAGGTGTTCTGATATTCTAAAACCTAAGATCTTTTATCCTTATCAAATATTCTGATAAAGAAGGAGGGAAGTTTTTACAGGACTGAGCTTTGAGAAGCAGGGAAACTTTATGACTAAAGAAGAACTAGAGATCACTATTGACCACAAAATAGAAAATTTTGATTATATTAAATTGAAAAGTTTTTGTACAAACAAAACAAATGCAGACAAGATTAGAAAGGAAACAATAAACTGGGAAAACATTTTTACAGTCAAAGGTTCTGATAAAGGCCTCATTTCCAAAATATACAGAGAACTGACTCTAATTTATAAGAAATCAAGCCATTCTCCAATTGATAAATGGTCAAAGGATATGAAAAGACAATTCTCAGATGAAGAAATTAAAACTATTTATAGCCATATGAAAATATGATCTAAATCATTATTAATCAGAGAAATGCAAATTAAGACAACTCTGAGATATCACTACACACCTGTCAGATTGGCTAGAATGAAAGGGAAAGATAATGCGGAATGTTGGAGGGGATGTGGGAAAACAGGGACACTGATACATTGTTGGTGGAATTGTGAACACATCCAGCCATTTTGGAGAGCAATTTGGAACGATGTTTGAGGATGTATGTGGATGGAAGTAGATCTCTTCAATAAGAGAGCTAATTCAGTTTCAATTGATCAAAGATGGACAGAAGCCGCTACACCCAAAGAAAGAACACTGGGAAATGAATATAAACTGCTTGCATTTTTGTTTTTCTTCCCGGGTTATTTATACCTTCTGAATCCAATTCTCCCTGTGCAACAAGAAAACTGTTCGGTTCTGCACACATATATTGTATCTAGGATATACTGTAACCTATTTAACATGTATAGGACTGCTTGCCATCTGAGGAAGGGGGTGGAGAGAGGGAGGGGAAAACTCGGAACAGAAGTGAGTGCAAGGGATAATGTTGTAAAAAATTACCCTGGCATGGGTTCTGTCAATAAAAAGTTATTTAAAAAAAAAAAAAAGAGAGAGAGAGAGAGAAACAGGGAAACTGAGTCATGACTGGGTTAGGATAATTATGGAAAATGAGAACTGTGGCATAACAATAGAAGCCTTGAGCAAATAAGAAATTGGGGGGCTAGAAAGGCACAAGTAGATTCAGCCAATCAGGAGTCTTGTGGTTTTGAGAAAACCACAAACTTAAGATAATAGCCCACCCACCAGCCCAAACTAGTTGGGGCCAATCATCTGATTTGACCAAATCATTACTGTCCCTGCTTAATAGGCCAATTGTATATTAAACAACATATCCCAGAGGAAGAATTTTTTACATATTTAAGCATGGGATATATGATGGGGGTGGGGTGGGGTGTATGTTTTATACATATTAAGGGATAATCAGAAAGACTGTAAACTGATAAAATGGACCAATTTGTTTTCTGAAGAGAGAAGCTGCATCACAGAAGAAAGTATAAAGGTTCCCCCATTTCTGTACTCAGAGCTCCCCCTTTCTAAAGAAGAGTGGGGCCCGTTTCTGGCCAGAAATGTTGACACAATTTCTTAAGATTCTTCTTTAATAAATTTTCCTTGATATCTGATTTTCAGTGTCAAGAGTGTTATTTTTAACAATAGTAAATTGAGTTTTGATGAATTTTCCAAAGCCTTAAGGAAACTGGGCAGAGGAACTTTAAAAAACAGAACCTGTTCTATACATATCTTTGTAATATAAGACAAGCCAAGAACCTTTAACTTCCTGTTATTTCTTCTCTCAGAAAGACCAAGGACCTGATAAAAGGAAATCCTATTCTGGACTAGATTTTATTAATAAGGAAGGACTGATGAGTAAAATGGAATTTTGAAGGAACCTGAGGACATTACACTCGTGCCATCCTGAAGTTCTGGACAGAATTGTGTTGAAATATGTATCACAGACTTTATGAGAGTGCGCTTCCAAAAATTCAGACAGAATAAAAAACGATGTCAGGATACAAGATTTTAGGAGAATAGGTCAGATTCTCAAGAACAAATTCTAGAGCAGTCAAAATGATTCTAAGGATGAAGAAAGAAAACAATGTGATAGCCCAACAAGCTAAGTGATAAGATATGACTTTAAAAAAAAAACTTTAATAACATCTATTTTTTTCCTAATTATATGTAAAAATTTTAAATCTTCATTAAAAAAATTGAGTTGCAAATTCTCTTTTTTTCTTTCCAATTTCCCTGAGATAGTAAGCAATTTGATAAAGATTATACATGTACAGTTATGCAAAAAATATTTCCATATTAGTCACATTGTGAAAAAAGACACAATCCCTCCCCATCCCAATCCACAAAAATAAAGTTAAAAATAGTATAGTTTGATCTTCATTCAGATCATCAGGTCAGAATTCCATCTCTTTCTCTGCATATGGACAGTATTTTTCATTATGAATCTTTTAGAATTATCTTAGATCATTGTCTTTCTGAAAATAAGTCATTCATGGTTGATTAGCACACAATATTGCTGTTACTGTATACAATGTTTTTCTATTCCTGTTCATTTCACTTTACATCATTTCATATAAGTTTTCCCAGATTTTTTCTGAAATCATCCTGCTCATCATTTCTTATAGCACAATAGTATTCCATTACAATTATATACTATACCTTATTTAGCCATCCCTTAGTTGATTCTTTGCCACCACAAAAAGAGCTATTACAAATATTTTTGCACAAATAATTTCTTTTCTCCTTTAAAAGTATTTTCTTTAACTACAGACCTAGTAGTGGTATTGCTGGATCAAAGGATATGCACATTGGTTTATTGTTTATGTTGTTGCTTGTTTTTTCCCCTTTGGGCATAGTTCAGAATTCAGAAGCTATAATCTTAAAATAATGCATGGAAGAGATGGAAGATTGATCAGATTGCTGAGATAAGGTGCTTCTTAGTTTCCAAATTATTGATCATCATATAAACATAAGAGCCTGTTAATGATTATAGAGCTAAATTATACTATAGGGAAAAGATCTGTGGGAAATTCCAGGTAAGGGAACTCTCTTTACAATTTGTACTTTATACAAATTGTACTTTATATAGATGAGGGTTAGTAGAGAAGGTTGAGATATGCAGAAGTTCAAGTGTTGCACAGGTTCATTCAATTAATGAGGAGCAAAAGTGGGGTCTTCCTGGCCCTTGACTCCAGTCTTACACTATTTCCATCATTCCATTGTTCTTTTACCAATATCACAATCTCCTCAGAAAGTCTTCTCTAATACTCCTGAATAGAGGAGACATGCTCCTCTTTTGTGCAGACTGTGGAAAATTTTATCCTTTTAAAGTACAATAGAATTCTCATCTTGAATTCTGCTCACATTCTCTTACTTTTCTTATTAGCTGCTTGGGAAATAAATGACTTTAATGCAGAGAGTTTGGAATTGACATAAGGGTACCGAAATATTTGTGGAGAGGTCACGAGCAGAAATAGAACATTATTATTGCATTAAATTTTATAGGAAGTAAATGGCATAAATCCTTGTCATGTATTTAGATCTGTTACACATCTGTCATGTATTTAATCTGTACCCCCAAGATTTTGTCATTGGCCTTCTTTTCCATCTTTTTCTATACTGCCAATAGCTCAAAATCTTTATAGTTGGAAGGGATTTGTAAGGGAAAGTCTAGTCCAAAACATTTAAATAAGACTACTTTCTAAAATGTCTTGAGAGTTGGTCAGCTAATGTCTACTTGTAGCCCTCCATCGATGGGAGACTCACTATTTTTAAAGATAGGTTATGTTACCTTTGGATAAATCTAATTTTTCAGCATTTCTTTTCTTATATAAAACTGAATCTGTCTCATTAGTCTTTCACAATTGTTCCAAGTCCTGTCTTATGAGACCAAGGAGAGAAAGTTGAATTTCTGGTTCACAAACTCTGGAAACACTTGAAAGCAACTTTATATTTATCCTTTATCTTCCTTTCTTTAGGATAGACATGACCAGGAAGCACTGTGATACAGTGGAAGAAGAATTGATCCTAGGTTCAACCTTACCTAGTTGGTGTCCTAGGCCTAGAATAACAAAGAGCTAAGTTCAAATCTAGCCTCAGATACATACTCCAAAAATAACCCTGGACAAAACTCACTTCAAGTCTCATTGTCTGAGCTTTCTCCTTTGTAAAAAGGGGATAATAATACCACCTATCTCCCAGAGTTGTTGTGACAATCAAGTAAGATAATAATTGTAAGCTTTTTAGCATAGCATCTGGCATATAGTAAATACTATATAAAGTGTTAATTATTATTATTATTGATAATACCTCAAGTCCTTATTAACATATTTAGGGTACAACTTCTCTGGGACTCAATTTCTTCATATGTGAAATAAAAAGACTGGACAAAATCTTTTTTTGCATATATTTATTTATTTTTGTGTTATACATATATATTCATATTTTTAACATATTTCCATATGAGTCATATTGGAAGAAAAAAATAAGAATAAAAGGGGAAAACCACAAGAAAAAAAAGGAAGAAAAAAAGGTGGAAATAATGTGCTTCAGTCTGTGTAGTTCTCTCTCTGAATGTGGATATTTTCCAAATTGTTTATAGGAATTGCCTTCAATCACTGAATTTCTAAGAAGAGCTAAATCCATCATAGTTGATCATCACATAATCTTGCTATTATTGTGTACAATGTTTTCATGGTTCTGTTTGCTTCATTCAGCAAGAGGTTCATGTAAATCTTTCCAGGCTTTTTAAAAATTAGCTTGTTTCTGATTTTTAAATTAGAATAATAATATTCTATTACTTTCATATACTATAACTTATTCAGCCATTCCCCATTTGATAGGCCTCTACTTATTTTCCAATTCTTTGCCATCACAAAAAAAGAACTGCTATAACATTTTTGTACCTATGGATAAATTATTCATTTTTATAATTTTGGGGGAAGGGTAGGCAAGACAATTGGTGTTAACTTTTCCACAGTCACACACTTAGTAAGTGTCAAGTGTCTGAGCTCAGATTTGAATTCAGATCCTACTGATTTCAGGGCCAGTGCTATATCCACTGTTCCTCCTAGCTGCACCAGAAAAGATGGCTTTTGAAGTCCTTTCTAGGAGATCTATGAGCCTATGATCCTTCAGTTACTCTTTGTATAATGTGATCACACACCTTTTTACCACACTGAGAGAGGAAAGGAGAATATAGAGATCCCCTAGAACCAGTCTAGGGATGTGAAGATATTGACCAAACTGACAAGTGGATAGAAGGTAACCTAGAAATTTGATTCTGCTTCAGTAACCACCAGTGAATTTCATAGTCAAGTGTAAAAGCAAGCAAGCAAGATAAAGAGAAATCTCTGCCAACTTCTAATTTATATTTTCATATGCTGTCTACCTAAATTTCTCTTGGTTTCAACTGAGCAAATTTAGCCATATATAAATAATGTGATGCTAAGCCAACAAGAAGAAAAATTGGAAGCAATAAGCTGAGATACAGTAAGGGGAAGTTGACATCCTCATGAACATTTATTAAAACATATTCTCTTAGTTGTTTACCTTCCAATCTTGATAAAATCTTCTTGAAAAAAAAAGTAATTTGAATATTCTTTTCCACGGAGTAAAGATAGATTTCCCTATTCTCTCTTTCTCTGTCTTATACCCTATGATCTCGCAAGTTGTTACATTTACATTTTCTTATTTGTAGCATCAATTTAAAAAATGAAGATGGGGGATGATGGGATTTGTTAGCTAATTTGCACTTCTTCTACTGGCTCTAAGCAATGTTCTCAGAGCAAAGAAAAATACTGCAAAGTCCTACATAAATAATAGCTGTTTCAATATATACTTTTCAACAAAAGAAAGAGTTTTGGAAACAAATGGAGAAAAATCCAAACTTGTGAATGTACATTGATCAGTGTTTGGCTATAGAAGGTACTCACCAGATAGTTGTGAATAAATGAATGGTTAATAATAATAATAAATAGTCTTATATAGCCATTTAAAGTTTGCATCATACATATTATCTCATTTTATCCTCACAAGGTAGGAGAGTTTAGTAGTCCCCATTTTAAAGATGAGGAAACTGAGACAGAAAAAACTTGTGTTAGATCACCTGGCTAATAAGTGCTGAACCCAAATTTCAACTCAGTTTTTTCCTGACTTGACATCTAATGCTCTATCCATTGGGCCTCTTATGCTACCTAGATTTTATATTGTCAGATGGGGGTGACATAGCTAGACATCAATATCATGGAAAATATCTGGGAGTTGGAATGAATTGTAAATTTCATTTAAGTCAACAGTGTGATATTATAATCAATGAGATTAAAGTAAACAGAGACACATTTAATTTTTTTTTTCTTTTGTTCTACATGGCCGATTGTAGGAAGGCCATTGATATGCTAGAGAGCATTCAAAAGAGTATGGTTAAAGGCCTCGGACTCATGTCATCTTATACTTTTGGTATAATATGAGAACTTGGTACATTCAGTCTGGAAAATAAGTTAGGCTGTTTGAACCCAAAGAATGGAACTAGGAACTATGAGTATAAGTTGTAAAGAAGCAAATTTAGGCAGATGCCAAGGAAAATGTTGTTCAAAAGTTTAATGCGCTGTCTTGAGTTTTCCTCACATCAAAGGTTTGTAAGCAAAAGCTGGAAGATTTCTTATCAGACTCATTGTTAAGATGTCTTATTTGGAAGCAGCTTAGACTTGTTGAGCATTTATGTACATTCAGCTTTGACATCCTTTGATTTTGTGGAATTTCACAACTTTTATAAAAAATAATCTTTTTTTTTTAACTGGATCTATGATTTCAGTAATATAGAGAGTTCCTTGTGAGGAGCCTCCCCTACAAATTATGCATTTCATAATGTATTGAAAGAAAAAGAAGGAAAAAAATCACAAGTAGGTAGTAATTTAAGCTTTCAGGCTATATGGGCTAATTTCATAAATGAATATATACTATATTGTTTAAATCAGGCAGCACATCTGGAATCAGGAAGACTTGAATACAAATCAGACTTCAGATCTTCACTAACTGTAAGACCCCAGACAAGTCATTTAACCTTTGTATTCCTCTTTTCTCACCTATGAAATAGGAATAATAAAAGCATCTGCCTTCTAGTTTTGTACTGAGGATAAAATGAGATTATATTCACTAATAACTCTGCAAACCTTAAAGCACTACATGTTATTTTTTATTATTATTAGAAATCTAAACACTATAACAGCTCATTTATCTACCATATGAAACATTTAAGGAAACAAAGCATTCTATTAAAGTTAATTTTTCAAAGAACTGAAGCTTCCTACTTAATAAATATTCTTGAATTATTATTTAAAATTTTTTGACTATATGAAATCACATCTTGATAACCATTATTTTTCATTATTAAAATGGGTATATTTTCCAAATGCTTTATATACTTCCTAGTGTTTTTTTTCTTAAATTTATTTATTTTAAGCATGCTTTTCTTTTAAAGTTTTAGTTTACATTTCTAAATTCTTCTTTCCATGCTCTCTGACACCTCCTAAGAAGGCAAACAATATAATTATGCATGTGGTATGATGCAAATTATATCTCCATAATAGCCATATAATAAAAAATCAAGATAAATAAAGTAAGAAAATTATACTTAAATTTGAACTCCAAGTTCATTAATTCTCTCTTTGGACATTGATAGCATTTTTTTTTTATTATGAGAACTTTGGAATTATGTTGGATCATCATATTGATCAGAGTAGCCAAGTCTTTCACAGTTAATCATCATTACAATATTGTTGTTACTGCATGCAATGATCACTTGTTTTTTTTTTTTTTTCACTTCATTTTGCAAA
The DNA here is from genome assembly GCF_016432865.1 of Antechinus flavipes. Lineage (NCBI taxonomy): Eukaryota > Metazoa > Chordata > Mammalia > Dasyuromorphia > Dasyuridae > Antechinus > Antechinus flavipes. The sequence continues at coordinate 592,634,199 of NC_067398.1, read as the reverse complement.
AGTTCATATTGGGTTTTTAATGTTTGTGGGTTTTTTCTCTGAAACTACCCCTCTTGTTATTTTTTATAGCACAACAATATCCCAATCATATCCCACCACTTATTTAACTATTCCCAAATTGCTGAGAATCCTCTCTATTTTCAATTCTTTGCCACAAAAAGAGCTGCTATAAATATTTGTTCAAATTAGTCCTTTTCCTTTTATAAAATCTCTTTGGAGTATAGAATCAGTAGAGTTATTGTTTGGTCAAAGTGTATGCATAGTTTAATAGCCTTTTGGGTATAGTTCCAAATTGTTCTCTAGAATGGTTGGATCAGTTCACTACTTCATCAGTAGTTTATTAGTGTATCTATTTCCCCCTCATTCCCTCCAGTATTTGTCATTTCTGATAGGTATAAAGTGACACCTCAGAGTTGTTTCAATTTCATTTCCCTAGTCAATAGTGATTTAGAGCATTTTTTCATGACTATAGATAGTGTGGATTTCTGTTTCTGAAAACTGCCTATCTATATTCTTTGATCATTTTCCAATTAGGGAAAGGCTCTTATTTTTATAAATTTGATTCAATTCTATATTGAGTATATGTTTTAGAAATGAGACCTTATCAGAGAAACTTGCTGTAAAAAATTTTTAATATTACTTCATTGTCTATGGTATCTTTTAGCATAATGTAGTATTCAAGATCTCTTTTAATTAGGTCTATTTTTGATTTTGCTTCCTCTGAGATCATGATTGCTATCCCAGAAATTTTTTTATTGTAGCTGAAAAATATTAGATACTGCTCCAGCCCTTTATTTTAACTATGTGTGACTTTCTGTTTCAATGTGTCTCAACAACATATTGTTGGCTTCTGGTTTCTAATCCATTCTGCTTTCTGCTTTTATTTTATATGAGCTCATCTCATTTACATTCACAGTTATAATTACTGTGTATTTCCCTCCATCCCTTTTTCTTTTGTTTCTTCCTGTAATTCTTTTTTTTTCTGTCCCTTCTCAAAAGTCTGTTTTGTTTATAATCACTGCCTTCCTTTTTTTTATTACTCCCTTATCTGTTTCCTTTTATCATCTTCCAGTCCTATTTCTCTATTGTACAGCTATGTGTGCTTTTATGCACAACTCTGTGTGTGTGTGTGTTTGTGAGAGAGAGAGAGAGAGAGAGAGAGAGAGAGAGAGAGAGAGAGAGAGAGAGAGAGAGAGAGAGAGAGAGAGAGAGAGAGAGAGAGAGAGAGAGAGAGAGAGAGAATGTGTTTTTTCCTCTTTGAATCAATTCCAATGAAACTGATGTTCAGGCATTGCTTGCCAACTCTTCTTCATTTTCCCTTCTTTATAAAAGCTCTTCATTCTATGTATGCCTCTTTTATGTAAGAAATTTTACCCCATTCTACTTAACCATTCCTTTTTCTCTCAGTGACCCTTCTTTCTTACCCCTTCATTTTTTTGGAGATCATTTGACATAATTGACTCAATCCCATGCCATTTGCCTATGTAAACTTCTTTTATATGCATACAAAACTGTTCTAATAATTATAATTTTCTTAGGAGTTAAAATAACATCCTCCTGTATACTAATACAAACAATTTAATGTTAGCAAGTCAATAATGATTACTTTTTCATGTCAATTTTTTAATGCTTATCTTGATGTTTATGTTTGAATGTAAAATTTTATATTCAGCTCTGATCTGTTCATGAAGAATGCTTGAAAGTTTTCCATTTTATTAAATATCCATTTTCTCTCAGAAGGATTATACTGTTTTGCTGATTGGCTTATTCTTAGTTGCTTTGATTACTGGAATGTCATATTCCAAGATTTCTTATCCTTTAGTATAGAAGTTGCTAAACCTTGTGTTTTCCTATTCTGACTCCATGACTTTGTAATTCTTTCTTTCTGCCCATTTACATTATTTTCCTCTTAATCTAGGAGCTCTGATATTCAACAATAAAAATTTCTAGGGGTTTTCATTTTGGAATTTCTTTCAGGAGATAATCAAGAGATTCTTTCAATTTCTTTTTTATCCTCTGGACCCAAGATATCAGAGCAGTTTTTCTTCATAATTTCTTGAAATATGATATCTAGACTCTTTCTTTGATCATAGCTTTCAGATAATCTAATAATTCTTATATTGTTTCTCCTCAATCTGTTTTCCAAGTCAGCTTTTTATGATAATTTCAGATTTTCTTCTATGTTTTCATTGTTTTGACTTTATTTTATTGTTTCTTAATATCTCCTGGAGTCATTAACTTCCATGTTCCCAATTCTAATTTTTTTAAGAAATTATTTTCTTCAGAGAGATTTTGTATCCATTTTTTCCATTTGACCAATTCTGCTTTTTAAGGAATTCTTTTCTTTATTGGATTTTTTGTACATCTTTTACCATTTAGCCAATTCTGTTTTTAAGGTGTTTTTAAAGTGCCTCTTTTACCAGACTGTTAATTTTCTTTTCATAATTTTCTTGCATCATTTTCATTTCTCTTCCAAATTTTTCCTCTACCCCTCATCTCTTTCTATAACTCTTCTATAAATTCTTGTTGGATTTAGATCTTTTTTTTTTTTAATTTTATTTTATTTAATAATAACTTTGTATTGACAGAATCCATGCCAGGATAATTTTTACACGACATTATCCCTTGCAATCACTTATGTTTCGTTTTTTCCCCTCCCTCCCTCCTCCCCACCCCCCCCAGGATGGCAAGCAGTCCTATATATGTTAAATAAGTTGCAGTATATTGGATTTAGATCTAATCAGCATTTTTCTTTGAGACTTTTTTGAATGGCTGTTTTCATATTGTTATCTACTTCTGAGTTTATTTCTTGATCTTCCCTGCCACCACAGTAGCATTTTATGAATATATTCTTTTTATTATTGCTATTGTTGTAATTTACTTATTTTCCAAGTCTATTTTTTTTTAATTTTTTTTTGAACTTGTGATAAAGTTGAGCACTGTCCCAAACTTCAGGGTTTTGTGCTGCTGCTTTCAGAGTTCTGGGAGTCTAAAAGATTTTAGTGCTTCCAGAATGATGTGATCTTGAAAGAGGTGTAGTTGCAGGTCTTCTGTTCCACATTCTGATCTTTAAAAAGGTCTCTTTTTCTCTGCAGCTGCAAATGTTAGCACTCTTCTCTGTTTTGATATTTTGACCAGGGCCCCTCTTCCCTTTTGACTGATCACAAAGCATTCCTCACTTCCTGGGAACACAGATCCAGAAATTTATATGGGCAATTGTACATAAAGTTGTCATTTAATACCAACTGTAGTTAGTGTTAGAAAAAGGGTTCTCTGTAATTTCTTTCTGACCATGTGTCCAACCCCCTTACTATTTCTGGACTAAGAGTTCTCAAATTTTCCATGGTCACTATTGTCACCCCTGCATTTATGGATTCTGGACAACACTCTACCCAAATGACACAGACTTTCCCTGCTGATCTCTTAAGTTTTCTTATGCCAGAAAAAAAGGTTACACACAATTGCTACATTCATTACCCCAGAATTTGATTTAAGGAATTATTTTAAATTTGTGTGGAGGGTGATGTTGGAAGAGTTCAGCTACATGGCTTTCCCTAGTCCTCCATATTGACTCTTTCCACAGGGTTATTATTATTATTTTTTAAAAGAATTTGTTGAACATAACTTTACTTAATAGCTCTAATATCAACAATGCTTATTTTGTGGTATATAATATAGTGGTAACCTCTGGAGTTACTGTGATTATGCATCATAAATTGAAGGCAGGTAGATCATATAATTTAGCCTCCTTATTTTATAGATATATGTGGTTGTTTGCCCTAATTATAAATGACTCCATACTGTTATGATATTTATTAAGTTTTGCACCTTTTTCTATTTTTAAATTTTCTTTTAAAATCAGTCGTCACATCACTATTATCAGTATGATTGCATTTAGTATCCAACTGTGCCACTTCCAAGCCTCTATGGACTGGATAAACCATATAAATATCAATGTAGCATGGGCTAGGTATACCATGATGAGTCTCCAAAAACTGTAAGTGCAATAATACCTCACTTCTGGATTATTTCTTTGTTTTCTACAACTTACTGAAAAAAACAGGCTATAAGTTAATTCAACATCAAGGAAGTATAATAAATTATTTTACTGATACTATGCTCAAATCATTCACCAAATAGTCTCATTAGATGGTATTCAATGCACATGTATTAATGTTCCCAAATGCTACATTATTTCTACTGTCCATCAAAGGGTTTCAGCCTACACTTCCATAATACTTTTTATTTTGTGTCTTGAAGCTCAAAGAATTTGTTGTATAGCACTAATGAGATTTAAAATTTGACCTAAGAAAAATAAGTAGAATAGTTTTCTTTTTTTTGAGAAGAGTTAAATCTCCTTAGTGTTCACTCTGCAGTTCTGCTCCTCTACCATATTTAAGAAGACTAACAACAATGATGATTGGGTGAATAAATTTATTTATTCTTCTGCTATGCAGCAACTTTTTCATAGTTACCATGTTTTGATAAATTACATAAACACTAAAAAATCAATAATTTGAGGTCTGATGAACTAGAACAGATTTCACAAAGGTAAGGTTAATTGAATCAACAATTGAATGAAGCCATTTATTACAGTACTTAGTATGTACAAAGCACTGTGGAAGGAAAATCACTTAATTTAGCCATTATCAAGGCTTTGTGGAGATCTTTGTGAAGAAGTGGACCACCTTTTTCACCACTAAGAGCAACAACTAATTGCCACCAGCAGATAGATGAGCACAAGATATTTGAAATTAGCATCATTTTCCAGATCACGGGTTCTGCTTTCTAGTCCAACCTTCAAGCCATCCTCTGGTTTTCTCCACAGTTGTTTTCCCAAAGAGCCAGCCATTCCCCCATTAACTGTCTACCAATTGCCACCCACAGGGTAGACAAGCCAGCCTACTTGAAAGCAGCAAGACACCCTAAGGGAGAGAAAAGAGGTAGCATGTGCTAGGCAAGTCAAATCACTTTTATCATCTTGACATCATTTCCTCTAGGCACTGATAGATAAATAAGAGCCTTTGAAGTATAACTGCTTTTAATTCAGTGTCCACCATCATCCTGGGAAACAGTTCCTATTTAGGTATCACTTAGCAACTGTTCTTACAGTTGCTACAGCCAAAGTTACTGAAGAATTAATAAAGAAAATCTTGCCAACAATGTTCTTGGCATTGTTTAATGGTTCAACAACAGAAATCAAATCTTAACAGGAGTTTAGCAATGGAAATGACACGGAAGAAAAATTTATCAACACCTTTATTGTTATATCCTAAGAGCCATGGGACTTTTTCATCTGACTTGAAAGCTGAAACGGTCCACATATGTAATCTCCCCAATTAGAAGGTAAACTGCTTGAAAGTAAGGACTATAGTATTTTTTTATTTCTATACTCAGCACTTAGCACAGTGCTTTGCACATACTAAGCACTTTATAAATGCTTTTTTTCCCATTGCTTCATTCATTCATTCATATTGGCAAAATCTTGTCTATATCATCAAAATTAATTCAGAATAACCAAATTATTGACCTGTTAATATTATTGTGATTTATCAAAACATGAAAATTATAAGAATGTTATCATAAAGCAGATGAGTAAATACTTGCTTTGCCTAATCCTCATATCTATTTGTTTTTCCAAGTACTCTTACTGCTCCTGGACTATGGGGACAAAGATTAGGGTGTGATCTGCACGATGGAAACCCACCTGGACTCACTTGGCAAACATTCAGAAAAAATAGGGGAGAGCATCAGGGGCAGAGATCAATCTTTCAGCTTATTCTCATCAATTACATAGTATCACTAATTTATCTTCTGGGCCTATCCCACTAGTCCCACATTTCTCCTAAAGCACCACAATACCCTGTTCCTGCACTGTGCCAATATCTGTCTCTCAATTTGCTCTTTGCTGTGTTTAACTAGGGACACAGTGGCAGTCAAAGCAATAATAAATAACATGCATATAGCAGTAGGCGGCCACCAGATTGGCTAGCATAAATTAACTGGATGTATCTTCAAAGGTAGAGAGAAGAGGAACTTGAGAATGCTAAGAAGTGGTTGCTTATATGTATTTTCTATTCTCCCTGTTTTCCTGCTATTTTGCTTCCCCCACGAAAATTCCAGGAAGCATATTTATTATTTAAATAAGCTAAATAATCTAAAACTATGTCTAAAATAAAAAAAAAATCACAAGTTCTGACTGAAAGCTAGGTCTTTGAAATGTCTGTGATGACTGCTCAGTGACATAAGAATCTGGGCATATATTTATGGGTCTATATGTACATGAAGATTGGGAATATCTTTTTTTCTCATCTTGGTTGTGTTGTAGATATTTGAGTCAAATAAATCATTTTTGATTAAGGATATTATTATTATTATATCCAATCAATATTTTCACCTGTAATCTGTTGGTATTGATTTCTTTTTCTTTGAATGACTTCCTCTTAGTTTATTAATCATCTTCCCTTTTAAAGACTGTCTAACACTCATTTCTTCCAGATAATCTTTCCTGATCTGAATATTCCCCTCTAACTAGCTACATTATTTTAGATTTAATTGCATATGTATTCCTCAGAAATACTGGGTTAGTATAGAATTACATGTCATTCCCATCACCTTCTTCATTAGGCTTTATGTAGCTGGTCTGTTTTATATGTCTCTATTGCATTTGCCATGTAATTGAATGAATCAAGAAGGCCAGAGTAGTTTAGAGGACAATGAACCACCATTTGAGATCTAGAAAATCTGATTTCAAGTCCCGTTTCTTGTTCAGCATATACAGCCAATACATATAGTTACTCATTGAGCAAGTCATTTAACCTCCCAGGAGCCTGTTCTCATAGCTCTACCATAAAACATTGTGTATCCTCTTTTTGCCATAGTACATATTACTCTCTTTTTTTCATTTTTTTTTTTGAAGAGAGAAGCAATTGGTTTAGACGACTTATTGAGAGTCACATAGCAAATAACCATCAAGTAACTTAGGTCACATTTGAACTCAGATCTTCCTGACTCCAGGGCCAGTGTTCTATCTACTGTACCACTTAGCTGCTGCATATGCCTGTTTTTTCAATTTCATCCAGAGTTGTGGTGAATCAATAGAGTTTCTCTCATTTATTCTCCAAAACCCAGGACAATCCATGTCCCATTTAGACACCCTCATGCCCAATGGGAAATGAATTATATTGTTCCCAAGAGCAGTTAATTTGTCATGCAGATACCCTGGAGTTTCTTTAGAAAAGAACTCAGGGAAGGGAAGGGAAAGGGAAAGGAAGGAGATAGAGAAAGGAAGGGAGAAGAAAAGGGAAGAAAAGGAGAATAGAAGAGGAAAGGAATGAGATCTGGAAGAGGAAGGGGACAGGAAGAAAAAAGGGTAGAAAAAGGGAAAAGGGAAGGGAAGGGAAGGAGAAGGGATGAAAAAAGGGAAAGGGGAGGGTAAGGGAAAAGAAAAGGGATAGAAAAAAGAAAAGGGAATGGGAAGGAATAGAAATAACATTATATAACATACATTATAATAATATATAATAACAAGGAATAGGGAAAGAGGAAGGGAAGGTAAAGAAAAGAAATAGGAAAAGGAAAAAAAGGGGCAAGCAAAGGAAAAAAAAAGTAAAGGGAAGGGAAAAGAAAAATAGGAAATGGAAAGGAGTGAGGAAGGGAAGGAACAAGGATTAAGGGATAGGCAAAGGGAAGGGGAAAGAAAAAAAATAGAAAAAGGGACAGAGAAGGGAAGGAGGAAGGAAGGGAAAGGGCATTGCTGATAGTTCTTGCAAGTTATGTTGGGAAAGAGAAAAATTTTATGATCATAGGATCATTGATTTAGAAATGAAAAAGATTTTAGATACCATAATGCTTACTGCTTCATTTTACAAAGGAGAACACTGAAACACAGAGAAATCAAGTTACTTAATTAGAATCACATAGCTAGCAACTGTTAGAGACAGGATTTAAATTCCTGTTTTTATAACTTCAGCATTCTATCCACAGTGTTACTTCTGAACAAGCATGTTTATCTTCAAAACATATTTGTACTTATTCCTCACAAATAAATATCAAGTATCTCAGAGGCTTTACTACTTCCTATGAAATATCTTTAAAAGTCTTACATTGTAATTTGCCTACAGAGAAGTCAATAATTAGCTGTGCACAGAATGTTAAGAGTCAGAAGGGGCCTTGGTAATTATCAGATCCAGTCTTATCATTTTACAGCTGAGGACCATGAAAGTCTCACTCAAGGTCACACAGCCAGAGAGACTGATTTAGAACCCCATCTCTTGATTCCTTATCAAATAAAATAATATTCATATTGATTAGTACAAAGTCTGCAATATATTAGAAGCTATAAAATGTTTGTTCCCTTTTTTCTTCCCATCTCCCAAGCCCTGACATCTATACTCTGGACTGACAGAACTGAACCTTTGAATTAAAACACATGTTCTAAACATAGTATTTTTAGTGAGCCATGCATGTTCACATAGCATTTTGTGATTTACTACATTATTGCAGATGTTTCTCACAAAAGCCCTGGGAGTTAGGTACCACAAGAATGATTTTTTCCATTTTACAGAAGAGGAAACTGATCTTTTTTAGAACTGATTTGCCTAAGGTCATTTATATAACAGCTAGAATTCAAAACAGAGGTTCTGACTTCCAATCTATTCAACAAATGAGAAGAGCAGGAAGTGACATTATTTATTTTGTGTACTGAGCACTGAGGTAGCCAAGGCCTTCCCTTAGAGAGAGAGAGAACATAATTTCCTGGTACATTTGACATTTCACTGACAACATTTCTAATAGCTTCATAACACTCACAGAACTGATAAGGGCAATCATATTGTTTACAATAGCAACATCTGGTGGTGGCTGAATAGAATTGCATATATAAATTGTCATTTCCTTTTCAAACTTATTTATTTCCTTAAAACTATAAATGATTTCTATTAACTGCCCACTGAATATATAGAACTGGATGAAAGATGTGGGAGTCATACAGAGATGAAAAAAAAATTGGACACAGGGTCTCAATGTGTATTCTTTCACTTATTAGTTGTGTGGCCTTGGAAAAATTTTGTCATTTCTCTGGATTTCTTTACCTAGAAAAATAGGGTGTTGGATTAGGTACGGGGGCGGGAGGTGTCTATGAATATCTTTATTTCATTATAATTGGTTTTTTTAACAGTTATACATATTTTTTGCTTTCAAAAATATGATTCTGAATTGTATACGTTAAACCTCTATCAGATTGCTTCCTGTCTTGGAGAGGGAATAGGAGGGAAAAGAGGGAGAAAAATATGAAACACAAGGTTTTGTGAAAGTGAATGTTGAGAACTATCTTTGACTATATTTGAGAAAATAAAATACCATTAAAAATTAAATATATATATATATATATGAGTCTGACAGGAAATTAATAAGTTTCACTAGGCTGCCAAAGGGATCCATAATAGAAAAAAAGAGTTAAGAGACACTGGACTAAATGATATTTTTGCTCACTGAAAATTCTAACAATCTATGAATTATAGAGCTTTGAGTTCATATTCAATGTATCAAATTCATTAGTATCATAAACCAAAGGACCTGGGAAGTTTTAGCCTAGAGAAGAAAAGGGGAATGAAAGTGGGTTAAAGACATGAAACCTGTTTCCAACCATTTAAAGAGATATCATGTAAAACTGGTGATGGCCTCAATTTTAATCCAGCCTTAATCACTGAATGAGTGTTGTCTCAATCAAACTGAGACCCAGCTTAAAAAGACCAACATCTCTCACGGTATCAAGAGCCATCTCCAGTCATTCTGATCTATAGCTTGCCACTGAATCCAGATGGTTCCAAAGGAGAAAATGAAGCTAGTAATTTTGTATAGCTTTCCCTCAATTAATGTCATAGCATCACATTTGTTGTCCCAGTCTTCTTCTAGAGCAAAGAACAAAGAACCACAACAACACATTTACAAAAAGAATTAGACTTATTTTGTTTGGCTCCAAAAGACAAAAATGGTTGGAAGCTGCAATAAGACAAGTTTCATTTTTACATAAGAAACAGATTCCTTAGAACACGAGGTGCTAGGACCAACACTGAGGTTTCCAGACAAGAGCTTATAAGACTTCTAAAATATTACTGTATTAAAAATCACTGAAAGGGGCAGCTAGGTGGTCCAGTGGATAGAGTAACAGCTCTGGAGTGAGGAGGACCTGAATTGAAATCTGGCCTCAGATATTTGATATTTCACTGACAACATTTCTAATAGCTTCATAACACTCACAGAACTGATAAGGGCAATCATATTGTTTACAATAGCAACATCTGGTGGTGGCTGAATAGAATTGCATATATAAATTGTCATTTCCTTTTCAAACTTATTTATTTCCTTAAAACTATAAATGATTTCTATTAACTGCCCACTGAATATATAGAACTGGATGAAAGATGTGGGAGTCATACAGAGATGAAAAAAAAATTGGACACAGGGTCTCAATGTGTATTCTTTCACTTATTAGTTGTGTGGCCTTGGAAAAATTTTGTCATTTCTCTGGATTTCTTTACCTAGAAAAATAGGGTGTTGGATTAGGTACGGGGGCGGGAGGTGTCTATGAATATCTTTATTTCATTATAATTGGTTTTTTTAACAGTTATACATATTTTTTGCTTTCAAAAATATGATTCTGAATTGTATACGTTAAACCTCTATCAGATTGCTTCCTGTCTTGGAGAGGGAATAGGAGGGAAAAGAGGGAGAAAAATATGAAACACAAGGTTTTGTGAAAGTGAATGTTGAGAACTATCTTTGACTATATTTGAGAAAATAAAATACCATTAAAAATTAAATATATATATATATATATGAGTCTGACAGGAAATTAATAAGTTTCACTAGGCTGCCAAGGGATCCATAATAGAAAAAAAGAGTTAAGAGACACTGGACTAAATGATATTTTTGCTCACTGAAAATTCTAACAATCTATGAATTATAGAGCTTTGAGTTCATATTCAATGTATCAAATTCATTAGTATCATAAACCAAAGGACCTGGGAAGTTTTAGCCTAGAGAAGAAAAGGGGAATGAAAGTGGGTTAAAGACATGAAACCTGTTTCCAACCATTTAAAGAGATATCATGTAAAACTGGTGATGGCCTCAATTTTAATCCAGCCTTAATCACTGAATGAGTGTTGTCTCAATCAAACTGAGACCCAGCTTAAAAAGACCAACATCTCTCACGGTATCAAGAGCCATCTCCAGTCATTCTGATCTATAGCTTGCCACTGAATCCAGATGGTTCCAAAGGAGAAAATGAAGCTAGTAATTTTGTATAGCTTTCCCTCAATTAATGTCATAGCATCACATTTGTTGTCCCAGTCTTCTTCTAGAGCAAAGAACAAAGAACCACAACAACACATTTACAAAAAGAATTAGACTTATTTTGTTTGGCTCCAAAAGACAAAAATGGTTGGAAGCTGCAATAAGACAAGTTTCATTTTTACATAAGAAACAGATTCCTTAGAACACGAGGTGCTAGGACCAACACTGAGGTTTCCAGACAAGAGCTTATAAGACTTCTAAAATATTACTGTATTAAAAATCACTGAAAGGGGCAGCTAGGTGGTCCAGTGGATAGAGTAACAGCTCTGGAGTGAGGAGGACCTGAATTGAAATCTGGCCTCAGATATTTGATACTTGCTATGCTGTGTGACCCTGGCTAAGTCACAATTGCAGTAGCCTCACAAACACCAAAAAATCAATGGAAGTCATCTACATTAATGACTATCAAAATAATAAAGGCTTGAGAGTGAGTGTACTTTGCCTCTTAGACTACCACCTTTCTTTCGTAGTCCCACTGACCTTAGGAAAGAAGCCAATGGCTACAATTTCTACAGAGCTGGTTGAAGTGAGAATGTGCCAGCTGGCATCTTGAGGATCTCTTGCCATCTGGTCATTAGGTGGGCTACTGTGCTTATTCTGGCTTATCCCTCTAAACCTCAAAACCCATGTCCACTAAACTAATCCCTATTTGTCTGGCAAGTAGAAGCATGCATCTTTTTGCTGATAATAGTAACAACCAACACATCAAACTCAAAGATATAAAAAAAACTTTATATATATATATATATATATATATATATATATATATATAAATTTGTTTGATATTCCAAATAATCAGAAGCTATAAAATACTTTGATTCCAATTTTATAGATGAAGATATTGAGATCCAAAGGAATTTTATAGAATTACACATTTGAATGCACCTTAGAGATATCACTGAGCGATCTCAAAAGTTTTTTCCAAACAATTAAAATTTATTAGTTATGGTTAATGAAAAATTAATAAAAGAATGGTCATTTGGCTGTCTCTATAAACCAAAGACCCCACCTAGAGACATCTTTTAAAAATATTTTATTTTTAGTTATAGAATGAAACAAGCATTTCCATAATCTTGCATAATAAAAAAGATTGCATATGAAACAGCAAGTTTATTTTGTACAACTTGTTATTCCTTTTAAATGCATAATAAAAGTGTCATGTAAATTTCTTTTTTTTTCTTCCCCCATGCTACAGATGGCTACAATTAGACACATATAAGTGTTTATGTATATGTGTATATGGATATTATGTATATCGGTTGTACAGACTGTAGAAAAGAGCAAGGGTCCAGTAGGACCTCCTACCATGGCAAAGGTTTTTTCACATTAAGAGATTTTGAAGCTTCTCTGTGACAGTTCTGTTCTCCTCCCTAGAGAGATATTTTTAAGGGATTTTAAGTAAACTGAAATAAGCAATCCAATCAAGCTTCCATAAAAAAAATTAGATTAAATAACCAGTATTTTAAAACAATGATTAGTGCTTTGTTCCTAGGTATTTGAAATAATTTAATTATAAATAATATTTTAAATTAATAATTAAATTTAACCCATTCAACAAAGTCATATTCAATAAAAAATTACAAAATAATATAATAAAAATGTATCATATCTGTTATGTGCCAAGTATTATGCTAAGCACTGAGCATACAAATAAGAAAAAGAAAAATAGTGTCTACCCTCAAGGAGTTTACATTTAATAAGGGCAGACAACACATAAAAGGAAGCTGAAAATTGGGAAGGGGAAGAGACTATACTTGCCTCTGACTCCTCATGAAAAGTACAATGTAGCTGTAAGAAATGAAAAGTTGACTGAACATCTTTACCTCTTTAAATGGCTTGGGAAGAAGTTTTTTTGCTCCCTCCAACTAGGGAAGCAAAGGCAACTGAGGATACTAATAATGTTTAAGTATTTTTTTTTTAATTTTATTTTATTTAATAATAACTTTGTATTGACAGAATCCATGCCAGGATAATTTTTACACGACATTATCCCTTGCAATCACTTATGTTTCGTTTTTTCCCCTCCCTCCCTCCTCCCCCCCCCCCCCAGGATGGCAAGCAGTCCTATATATGTTAAATATGTTGCAGTATATCCTAGATACAATACATATTTGCAGAACCGAACAGTTCTCTTGTTGCACAGGGAGAATTGGATTCAGAAGGTAAAAATAACTCGGGAAGAAAATCAAAAATGCAAATAGTTCACATTCATTTCCCAGTATTCCTTCTTTGGGTGTAGCTGTTTCTGTCCATCATTTCTCCAATGAAACTCAGTTAAGTCTCTTTGTCAGAGAAATCCACTTCCATCAGAATACATCCTCATACAATATTGTTGTCGAAGTGTATAATGATCTCCTGGTTCTGCTCATCTCACTTAGCATCAGTCCATGTAGGTCTCTCCAAGCCTCTCTGTATTCATCCTGCTGGTCATTCCTTACAGAGCAATAATATTCCATAACATTCATATACCACAATTTACCCAGCCATTCTCCAATTGATGGGCATCCATTCATTTTCCAGTTTCTAGCCACTACAAACAGGGCTGCTACAAACATTTTGGCACATACAGGTCCCCTTCCCTTTTTTAGTATCTCTTTGGGGTATAAGCCCAATAGAAACACTGCTGGATCAAAGGGTATGCACAGTTTGATAACTTTTTGGGCATAATTCCAGATCGCTCTCCAGAATGGCTGGCTTCGTTCACAACTCCACCAACAATGCATCAGTGTCCCCGTTTTCCCGCATCCCCTCCAACATTCATCATTAATAATGTTTAAGTATTAAAGCTGTTGAAATCTACAGGATGATGAGTTTCCTGCTGATGAGATTTACCTTTCTGGGGGGGGTGGGAGGGGAAGGGATGATGATGGTGTAGTTGAAAAAAAGTACAGCTGGTGGTGTGGAATTTGAATGGTAGAATGTGTTCCTTTTCAAGCTATGCCAGTGGGAATTCTCACTGTTGTACTAAAGGTGAAACATAGGAAGAAAGAAATATTCCCTTGAATCTTGCTGATCTTTCAAATCCCAAATTATAAAGTGATAGGGAATGCCATAGTATGAAAAGTCAGATTTTTCTCCTTCAGCATCATTTAAGCTTTTTTTTTTTCTTTTCTTTCAATTCCAGTTTGAATTTTCTTTTGAAAAGGAGGCTGATGGCCAGAAAGACATTTCTACAAGAGCTCAGTACACCTAACTACAGTTTTAGGGTATGAATTGACCAATTTATTGTACAGGTCACTTTAGTCAAAATAGAAAGTCAGGTCAAGACTAAGCTTGTTAAGTAGAACAAAGCTTCCTTACAAATTGCCTTCTTTAATCTTTTCTCTTAACCTGTATTATAGTCTGACATTTGTAATTGGATGACACATGACAGGTACAGAGTTTATAATTTCACACTTCTCAGACTGCAATGTCAATTCTTAAAGAAAGCTCACTGCATTTCTAAGGATATTGCAAGGCTGAGAAAATCAGGGTATTGGCACAGGGTAGAAATGAGACACAATAGAAGTCAATAATGGCAATTAGGAATTATGTTAGTCTCAATTTGTGACTCTTTTGAAGCAAATGTCAAGAACATGGAGTTTAGTAGATACTTAAAAACAAATGCTTTTGTGGTTAGCTAATGGTGAAGATAAATGCCATTATCATATTGGGGTGGGAAGAAGAAGTTATGTCCCAGTTATGAACAATGGTATTTCATGGCCATCATGGCTTTCCAAGATGAATCTAGGTTCTAAATTAATTTTTCATATTTTAAGGAAGGCTTACCATTATTTGTTGGTGAGCCTCCCTGTTATCGACAGAAATGTAGCTTGCAGGAAAACTTGAAAGGGACTTTTCCTGCCTTATCAATTTTGATGATTTAATCAGCAGAGGAGACTAGAGAAGATTTAGAGCCAAGTGGGAAATACTTAAAATTCTTTCTTAATTACAGGAACATTACCACTCCGCAATCATCCTTTACAGGATTCCAAATCAACTCAAAACTATTTTTAGAGCCATTAAAATTGTCTAATTATAAAGCAGTGCATGAATTATGTCTAGCACATTTTTAGTAATTCAAGAGGAGGTTCATCATTAGAAATATTTAGTGTTTAAGGATAGATCAATGACCTACTTGCTCTGGAGCTTTGACCCTTTAGTTCTGAAAAGAAGCATCAAAAGTGAAAAGGTTTTTATAATTTTTCAAGTAAGCATATTCATCCTTGAAATCATTTCTATAGGGAGCGAGTGTAAAGATCAAATTGTTCCTATTGTTAGGATCCTTCTTTTCCTATTTAATGCCTTTTTTGAGTAAAGAAAGTGAAGACATTTCTGTGTATGCCTAATATGACTGAAAAAGGAGCTCATCAAGGAGCACAGATTTTAGAAAATCATGAAGCAGAGATGTTAAGGAAGGTAGGTCATTGAGCATTATTATAAAAGAAATCGTACTGTAAGTATAGCATCATGAACACTAAACTCTAGTATAAGCTAATGTTTGTGATACATACTAAGGACCACAAGATGACTTTTCTATCTATGTCAAGGAGAAAAAAGGGAACAAGAAAACAATGATACTAAGCCTTAGGAAAAAAACTAATGGATAAAGAGAAATCAAAACTATTTAATTCTTAATTGACTATTGTTTTAATCCCAAATTCAAATACTGTTTAGATTCAAAGGGATTAGTGTAAAAATGATAAATAGGAAAGAGGTAGAATAATATGATAGAAAGAGGAATGAATTTTAAATCTGAGAACTTATGCCCAGTTTTTGCCTCTGCTTACTATGTCAAGTTGTATCATTTCATTTAATTTGGTCTCACTTTTCTCAGTTTTACTTACATGATCTCTAAGCAAGTATATGATGGAGATTGCTCCAATTGTCCCAAGAAAGACAATTATTTAATTTTCAGTGTGAGCCTTAATAATTCAGAAATTGGGAAATACAACAAATTAGGGCTTGATATAGTTTTGTTGATTTTTCAGGTTTAATAGAAAAAAATTGTTAATGCAGATTAAATTTTAAAATGTATTTTATGTGCATTTTTCTAGAGCTGATTATTAAACACTAGCAAGTCACTGTTTTTAAGATTTCCTTTCTGTTTAAATCTTTGTTTTTCTTACCCACTGCCTCTTAGATTTGCTTGGACTCTCATTTAGGATTTTCATAACTCTGTTATACTCTCCAATAATGTCTTTTATACATATCAGTGCTCCTTTATTTCTAACAGTTAAAAAAAATCACTAAATTAGAGACCTCCATCAGTTGTCTTTAAATTTCACATATGGAGCTAACTGAAATGGGACCTTCCTGACATATATATCACTGAAAGTCCAGTTAGAATGAAAGTGTGATATAGAGAATTCAAATCAGATCTATTTATTTTTTTGAAAGCTTTTTATTTTCCAAACATATACATGGATAATTTTCATCATTCAAATATTTTCCCTCCCTTCCTTCCACCCTCTCCCCTAGACGGCAAATAATCCAATATGTTAAACATGTGCAATTCTTCTATACAGATTTCCATAATTATCATGCTACAAAAGAAAAAAAAATCAGGTCAAAAAAAGAAAAAAATGAGAAAGAAAACAAAATGCAATCAAATAATAACAAAAAGTGAAAATATATGTTGTGATCCACATTCAGTTCCCATAGTCCTCTGTCTGGGTGCAGATGGCTTTCTTCATCCCAAGATATTTGGAACCAGCCTGAATCATCTTTTTGTTGAAAAGGGCCACATCCATCAGAATTGATCATCGTATAATCTTGTGGTGACCATATACAATGATCTGGTTCTGCTTACTTCACTTAGCAACAATTCATGTGAGTCATTAGAGGTCTCTCTGAAATCATTCTGTTGATTATTTCTTATTAAAAAATAATATTCCATAACATGTATATACCATAATTTATTCAGCCATTCTCCAAATGATGGGCATCCATTCAGTTTCTAGTTTTTTGCCACCAAGAAAAGGGCTGTCACAAACATTTTTGCACATGTGGGTCCCTTTCCCTCCTTTATGATTTCTTTGGGATACAAGCCTAGTAGAAATACTGCTGGACTAAAGTGTATGCACAATTTGATACCTCTTTGGGCACAGTTTCAAATTGTTTTCCAGAATGGTTGAATCAGTTCACAACTCCACCAACAATGTCCCAGTTGTCCCACATCCCCTCCAACATTCATCATTCTTTTTTCCTGTCACCTTAGCCAATCTGAGAGGTATGAAATGGTACCTCAGAGTTGTCTTAATTTACATTTCTCTGATCAATAGTAATTTAGAGCACCTTTTCATATGACTAGAAATGGTTTCAATTTCTTCATCTGAAAACTGTTCATTTCCTTTGACCATTTATCATTTGGAGAATGTTTGACCTTATAAATTTGAGTCAATTCTCTATATATTTTAGAGATGAGATCTTTATCGGAGTTCTCGAATGTAAAAATATTTTCCCAGTCTATTGCTTCTCTTCTAATCTTTTAAACTTAATATAATCAAAATTATCTATTTTGTGTTCAGTAATGAAGTCCAATTCTTCTTTGGCCATAAATTCCTTCCTTCTCCACAGATCTGAAAGTTAAACTATCCTTTGTTCTTCTAATTTGCTTATAATATCACACTTTACGTCTAAATCACGATCCCATTTTGAGTTTATCTTGGTACACAATTTTAGGTGTGGGTCGATGTCTAGTTTCTGCAAAACTAGTTTCCAATTTTCCTAGCAGTTTTTGTCAAATAATGAATTTTCATCCTCAAAGCTGGGGTCTTTGGGTTTGTCAAAAACTAGATTACTATAGTCATTGAGCATTTTGTCCTGTGAACCTAACCTATTCCACTGATTGACTACTCGATTTCTTAGCCAGTATCAAATGGTTTTGATGACTGCTGTTTTATAATATAGTTTTACATCCGGCACAACTGGGCTACCTTCATTTGCATTTTTCATTAGTTCCCTTGAAATTCTTGACCTTTTGTTCTTCCAGATGAACTTTGTTATTATTTTTTCAAGCTCTATAAAATAATTTCTGGGAAGTCTGATTGGTATGGCACTAGATAAATAGATAAATTTAGGAAGCATTGTCATTTTTATTAGATTCACTAGGCCTATCCATGAGCATTTGATATTTTCCCTAATTGATTAGATCTGACTTTATTTGTGTGGAAAGTGTTTTGTAATTATATCATATAGTTCCTGACTTTGCCTTGGCAGGCAGACTCCCAAATATTTTATATTATCAACAGTTATTTTAAATGGAATTTCTCTCAGTTTCTCTTGCTGCTGGACTTTGATGATAATATATAAAAATACTGATGACTTATGGGGATTTATTTTGTATTCTGCAACTTTGCTAAAATTATGAATTATTTCTAGTAGCTTTTTAGTTGATTCCCTAGGTCTCTCTAAGTGTGCCATCATGTTATCTGCAAAGAGTGATAATTTGTATTCACTTCAACAATAATACTATATGAGGATCAATTCTGATGGAAGTGGATATCTTCGGCAATGAGAAAATCCAATTCAGTTCCAATTGATCAGTGATGAACAGAACTATCTATGCCCAGAGAAAGACCACTGGGAAATGAATGTGGACTTCTTGCATTTTTGTTTTTCTTCCCAGTTTATTTTTACCTTTCTAAATCCGATTTTTCTTGTGCAACAAGAGAACCATATAAAGATATGAAACTACCTGCCATCTAGGGGAGGGAGTGGAGGGAAGGAAGGGAAAAGTTGGAATAGAAGTGATTGCAAGGGACAACACTGAAAAATTACCCATGCATATGTTCTGTCAATAAAAAGCTACAAAAAAAAAAAAAAAGGTAGAATCAGGATAACCATACACCATGATTACAATTCATATAAATGAGTATAACACAAAATAATAGTGGAATTAACATTAGTTGTAATGATCAATCTTAACTCCAAAGAACAGATGATGAAACACTATTTTCTCTCCTAATTAGAGAGGGGGAGGCTATGTGACAGAATGCTTATGATTCAGATGTGTTCATTATGTTGGTCAATTTTATTCCATGCTTTTCTTTGTTAAAATGAGGTTTCAAGGGGCATCTGAATGGCACAGTGGATAGAGCCCTGAACCTTAGAATCAAGAAGACCTAAATTCAAACATGAGCAAGTTGAGTGACTCTGGATGAGTCACTTACCTGTTTGCCACAGTTTTTTCATCAGTAAAATAGGAATAATAGAACTCGCCTCCCAAGAAGATTGTGAGGATCAAATGAGAAAGCATTTGTAAAGTGCTAGTGTGGTGCCTGGCACATAGTGTAATATAAATGGAAGTTAATGTTATTATTGTATCAGAAAATGAAGAGGCTGTAAAATCCAAAGAGCATCAACAAACCAGTATAAACAAATAAACAAAATTTGAAGGGAAAAAAAAAAGAGTGATAATTTGGTTTCTTCATTACCTACTCCTTTAAATTCCTTTAATCTCTTTTTCTTCTTTTGTTGCCAATGCTAACATTTCTAATACAATATTGAATATTAATGGTGATAGTGGGCAATCTTATTTTGCCTCTGATCTTATTGGAAATGGCTTTAGTTTAAATCCCTATTACATATGATGCTTGCTGATTGTTTTAAATAAATGCTACTGATGATTTTAAGGAAAAGTCCATTTATTCCTATACTCTCTAGTGTTTTTAATAGGAATAGGTGTTGGATTTTGTCAAATGTTTTTTTTCTGCATATATTGAGATAACCATATGATTTTGTTGTTTGGTTATTGAGATAGTCAATTATTCTAATAGTTTTCCTAATATTGGTCATGGTGTATTATCCTGGTGATAAATTACTGTAATCTTTTGGCTAATATTTCATTTAATATTTTTGCATCAATATTCATTAGGGAAATTGGTCTATAATTTTCTTTTTCTGTTTTGACCATATCTGGTTTAGATATCAGCACCACATCTGTGTCATGAAAGAAATTTAGTAGGACTCCTTCTTTCTCTATTTTTCCAAATAGTTTGCATAGTATTGGAATTAGTTGTTCTTTAAATGTTTGGTAGAATTCACATGTAAATCCATCTGGTCTTGGAGATTTTTTCTTAGAGAGCTGATTAATAAATTGTTCAATTTCTTTTTTCTAAAATGGAATTATTTAAGTAATTTGTTTCCTCTTCAGTTAATCTGGGCAATCTATATTTTTGTAAGTATTTCTCCATTTTACTTATATGATTAGATTTATTAACATGTAGTTGGGAAAAATAACTCCTAATTATTGCTTTAATTTTGTCTTCATTAGTGAAAAGTTCTCCCTTTTCATTTTTGATACTAATAATATGATTTTCTTCTTTCCTTTTTCTAATCAAATTAACTAATGGTTTATCTATATCATTGGGTTTTTTTTCATAAAAGCAACTCTTAATTCCATTTATTAATTCAATAATTTTCTTATTTTCAATTTTATCAACCTCCCCTTTTATTTTCAGAATTTCAAATTTGGTATTTAAGTGGGGAGTTTTAACTTGTTCTTTTTCTAGCTTTTTTAGTTGCATGCCCATTTCATTGATCTTCCCTTTGCCTATTTTATGCAAATAAACACCTAAAGATATAAAACTTTTCCTATCATTCCTATTATCATTCTCTTGGATATAATTATCAATTGTATCTATGATTTGTTGTTTTATCCACTCATTCTTTAGGATTAGATTATTTAGTTTCCAATTAATTTTTTTTTGTCTATTTCCCCCTCATCTTTTATTGCATGTAATTTTTATTGCATCATGATCTGAAAAAAATGCATTTACTATTTCTAACTTTCTGTGTTTGATTTTGAGAGTTTTATGCCCTAATACATGGTCATTTTTTTTAATAAGTTCCATGTACCTCTGATTAAAAGTAGATTCCTTTTTGTCTCCATTCAATTTTCTCCAAAGTCTCTCATACCTAACTTTTCTAGAAGTCTTTTTTTCCTCTTTAACTTCTTACTGATTTTGTGGTTCCATTTATCTAGTTTTGAGAGAGCAAAAGTAAGATCTCCCACTAGTAAAATTTTGCTGTCTAATTCTTCTCACAGCTCTCTTAACTCCTCTTCTAGGAATTTGGATGTTACACCACTCAATGCATAAATGTTTAGTATTGATGTTACTTCATTATCTATGGTACCTGTTAGTAGCATGTAGTTTCCTTCCTTATCTCTTTTAATTAGAATTATTTTTACTTTTGCTTGATTTGAGGTCAGAATTGCTACCCCTGCTTTTTTTTTTTTTTTACTTCAACTGAAGCATAATAGATTCTACTCCAGCCTTTAACCTTTACTCTGAATGTATCACTCTGCTTTAAATGTGTTTCCTGTTAACAACATATTGTAGGACTCTAATTTTTAATGCAGTCTGCTATCCACTTTCATTTTATGGGAAAGTTCATGTCATTCACATTCACAGTTAAAATCACCAACTCTGCATTTCCTAACATCTTGTTTTCATCAAGTTATATTTTTCTCTTTCCTTTCCCTTTTCCCTCTTCCCCAGTATTTTGCTTCTGACTACCACCTCTCTCAAACAGCCTTCCCCATTTACAGCCTTTCCCCTTTTCTTATACCTTTCCCCTTGTACTTCTGTTCTTCTTTCTATTAGCCTTCTCCTTTCCTTTCTCACTTTCCTATAGGGTTGGACAAGTTTCTCTGTGAATTTAAATATGTCTGATATTCTCTCTTTGAGCCAAATCTGATGAGAGTAAGATTCATACAATGCTCATCCTTCTTTCTCTCCATTACAATAGGTTTTTTTTGCCTCTTCATGAGATGTAATTTACTCTATTTTACCTCCATTTTCCTCCTCTTCCAACAGAATTCCCTTTCCTCCTCTAATTTCTTTTTTATATCATCACAAAAAAATCAAATTATATCTGCATCTTCTAAGGATATCCAAAACAGAGATACAGATCTCAAGAGTTAAACATATCATCTTCCCATATAGGAATGTAAGCTTTTTAACTTTTTAAAGAAAGTTATTTTTTTCTTTTCTTTTTACCTTTTTATGCTTCTCTTAAGATCTGTATTTGAAGATCAAATTTTCTTTTCAACTCTGTTTTTTTTTCACTAGAAATAAATGAAATTCATTTGTTTCATTGAATGTCCATCTTTTCCCCTGAAAAATAATGTTTAATGTTACTGGATAGTCTATTTTTGGCTGCAATCCAAGTTCCTTTGCCTTTTGGAATATCAGATTCCAGGCACTTTTATCCTTTTAAGTAGAAGCATGCTAAATCCTGTCAAATCCTGATTGTGGCTCCTTAATATTTGACTTATTTCTTTCTGGATGTTTGCAATATTTTCATCTTGATCTGATAATTCTGAAATTTAGCTACAATGTTCCTTGGAGTTTTCATTTTGGGGTCAATTTCAGGAGATGATCAGTGAATTCTTTCAATGGCTATTTTACCCTCCAATTCTAGGACATCAGGGCAGTTTTCCTTGATGATTTTCTGAAAGATTATGTCTAGGCTCTTTTTTTCATCATGGTTTTCAGCTAGTCCAATAATTTTTAGGTTGTCTCTTCTGGATCTATTTTCAAGGTCAGTTGTTTTTCCAACAAGGTATTTTATTTTTTCTTCTATTTTTTTTTATTCTTTGTTTTGTTTGATTTTTGAAGTCTTATTGAATCATTCATTTCCATTTGTTCAATTCTAATTTTTAGTGAATTATTTTCTACAATTAACTATTTTATCTCTTTTTGCCTTTGATCAATTGAACTTTTAATTGAGGTATTTTGTTCATTGGGCTTTTTTCCCTCCATTTCACCAATTTTGTTTTTCTACAAATTGGTTTCTTTTTCAAATCTATTTTTAAGGAGTTATATGCTTTTCTTTTTATTTTGTCAAATCTATTTTGTAAGGAGTTATATGATTTTTCCATTTCACTAAATCTATTTTTAATTGCTTTTTATTGACAAAACATATGCATGGGTAAATTTTTCTACATTGACCCTTGCAAAAACTTCTTTTACAACTTTTCCCCTCCTTCCCTCCATCCCCTCCCCTAGATGGAAGGTAGTTCCATACATATTAAATATGTTAAAGTATATGTTAAATACAATATATGTATACATATTTATAGTTGTCTTGCTACACAAGAAAAATCAGATTTAGAAAGAAGGTAAAAATAACCTGGGAAGAAAAACAAAAATGCAAGCAAACAATAACAGAGAGTGTAAATGCTATGTTGTGGTCCACACTCATTTCCCAATGTTCTTTTGCTGGGTGTAGCTGATTCTGTTCCTTATTTATCGATTGGAACTGATTTGGACTTTCTCATTATTGAAGATAACCACTTCCATCAGAATGGATCCTCCTATAGTGTTGTTATTGAAGTGTATAATGATCTCCTGGTTCTGCTCATTTCACTTAGCAGCAGTACATGTAAGTCTCTCCAAGCCTCTCTGTATTCATCCTGCTGGTCATTTCTTACAAAAAAATAATATTCCATGATATTCATATACCACAATTTACTCAGTTGTTCTCCAATTGATGGGCATCCATTCAATTTCTAGTTTCTAGCCACTACAAAAAAAGACTGCTACAAACATATTTGTACATACAAGTCCCTTTCCCTTCTTTAATATCATTTGGGATATAAGCCCATTAGTAACACATCTGGGTCAAAGGGTATGCACAGTTTCACAAATTTTTGAGTATAGTTGCAAATTGTTCTCCAGAATGGTTGGATCAATGGTGGATCACTCCACCTACAATGAATTAGTGTCCCAGTTTCCCCATACTCCCTCCAACATTCATCATTATCTTTTCCTGTCATCTTGGCCAATCTGGGATATATGCAGTGGTATCTCAGAGTTGTCTTAATTTGCATTTCTCTGATCAACAATGATTTGGAATACCTTTTAATATGGGTAGAAATAATTTCAATTTCATCATCTGAAAATTGTTCATATCCTTTGACCATTTATCAAATGGAGAATGGCTTGCACTAAATCTATTTTTAAAGTAGTTTTTTTTTTCAGATAATTTCTGTTTCCTTTTCCAAACTTTCTTGCAAAGATCTCATTTCTTTCCCCCATTCTGATTCTCTCTTTTAAAATTCTTTTTGAATTCTTCCAAGAGAACCTTGTGAGATGTGGAACAACTTATATTAACCTTGGGATTTTCATCTGGAAATTATTTGCCTTTAGTATCCCCAGGGTTTGAGGTCTATTCTCTGTCTTCATAAAAACTATCTATGATCAGAGTTCTTTTTGCTTTTTTTACTCATTTTTTAAAGGTTGAGGTTTATTCTTAGGGCAAAGGGGGAGATTGTCTCAAGCTTCCTTTACAGGTGATAGTGGCTTTTTGCTGCCCTAAACTTGTGCTCCTAGCTTCCTTCCTAGGCTGGGTGGGTATAGCCTAGTGCTGTATTATTCTGGGGTTCAGAGACTCACTTATTTGCCTTTGTATTTATTTTGAAAGTCACACAACTAATCTGTTGATTCTCTGGCTTTTAACTATGACAAAGTAGCCATGCTGTATTATGTCTAAGAGCCTCCTGGTAGATTCCTTGGTGCACAGATACCACACATCCCTGGGTCCCTGTTGCTCTGCCTGTGCTTGGCCACCTCCTCCTTATGCCTAATTGAAACAGACCTTTTCTGAAATTCTTCCAAAATATGTTCAGCTGGAAATTTGTTTTACTCCAAATATTTGTAGGTTTTGACACTCCAAAACCAGTTCATATGCTTTGTCTGGTATTGATCTGAGGGATACCAGGAAGTGCTCAGTTAAAGACTTGTCTATTCTCTTTCATCTTGGCTCTGCCCCAGTTAAATCTGTTTAAATCCTTAGAGACAGAAAGAAGAAATGATCTAATTAGAGAGGTGTGTCTTTGAGAGAGTTAATTGAGATCACTAATGTCCCTAATAGATATGGCACTTAATCATTGCAATATTCTTTAATAATAATAATAACAAAGACCACATTATATTGTATTTCTTTAAAAGTTTTGCATGTTAAACATTCAAATTTACATATATAATTATCAAGTTTAATGAAAGTAATTTTTGCTGAGATAGGTTTGAGAACAAAAATATTGGTAGGTTATTCCCAACTGAAAAGGCTACAGGTATAGACCAAGACTTTAGGCACACTCTGCATATTATCCATGATGTCAATCAACTATGTAAAAATGTAGATCGTAATTTAGCTGTAAATTCCTTCAAGGTTGGGGCTGTCTCAATTTTGTATTTGTATCTCCATAACCTAAATGTTATTTCTGGAAAATAGTAGATATTAATAAATGATTATTGCTTACTTGATTGGTTGACCACTAACCAGGAAATGCAACAATTAAGATTTTATAGTAAATGTGAGGGATAAAAGCTGGAGAACTTGTGTGTGATTAATAACAAGAAAGATGCTCCCAGCATATTAAGGAGACATTTTAGGGAGAGTTATTTTAAAGGCATGAACAATAATTCACACAGTACCAAGAGTCATGGAAGATTTGTGATTTCTGTCCACTGACAGAATATTCACACAATGAGATCACAAATCCATCCACTTATATTTCGTTACAAGATACTTCTTTGTTCTATTTATTCTTCATATTTCTTTTCATTAGACTTCATCTCTGTTTTGCATGTTGGACTCATCCTCTTTACATTTTGTTTTCTTATGTTTAGGCCTTTTCCCTGATTCTTTCCCATGGTGAGTCAAAACAAATTCTCCATTTGCATGATATCAACAACATTAATGTTAATAAAAATTTCAATAACAGTAACAATACTGAAATTTATATACCATTTTAAGATTTGCAGAATGCTTTTTATTGGTTATCATATTTAAGCCTCACAACAATCCTGATTCACTCACAAAACTATTAAATTGATATTTTGAAGTTCATGTCTGATCATTTTATTTCTTTGTTAAGTAACATTCAGGAGCTCCTTATTACCTTCATGATCAAATGTAAAGTACTCTGGTACTAAAAGTCCTTTACAACTCAGCCCTTCCTCTCTATCCAGGCTTATTGTTAACTGCTTTCCTTCAAGAACATTGTAGTCCAGTTAAACTGACCTTCTTCCTGTTCCTCATACACATGCTTTTCTCGTCTTTACAATGGTTGTACTCAATACGTGGAACACACTTTATGCTCACTTCTCACACACAGTGTAAGTAACACTTAATATATGAAATCTTGACTAATCTCCCCTGCTGTTAATGCTTCCCTGTCCCATGCTCCCTTCTCCCATTACCTTAACTAATTCAGTTTTGTACCTTCTCGTTTTAAGAGTGTTGCCAAGAACATTGAGAAATCAAATAACTTACACAGAACCATATATCCAGTAAATATTAGATAACAACAATAATGATGAGTATTTAAATAGCAACTATTATGTGCACTGCAACAATCATTTTACATATATAATTTTATTTGATTCTCACATTAACTCTGTGAGATAAGTGCTATTATAATGCCCACTTCACATTTGAAGAAACTTAGGCTAACAAATAAATAAATTTGCAGTCACTCAGCTAGTAAGTATCTGAGGTCTTATTTGAATTGAGGTTTTTTTGATTCTAGGCTCAAAAATCTATTGTTAAACTTTGGTCTTCCTGTTTCCAAAACCAATATGCTATATTCTTTACTATGTTGCTACACAATAAACATGTAGAAACAGTAATTATTTCTTTTTCTTTATCTCTATGAATGCATGTATATATATATATACATATATGTATAAGCCTATTAAATATATTCATACATACATATACATGAATATGTTAAATTTCTACTCCTAGCATTTGAGAAGAAAGTATGAATGAATTTTGTGCCAAGCAGAATCTTAGAAATCATTTAATTTAGCCATCTTATTTTGAATGAATAAACTGGTAGATATAAAGGGAAGACAAATGGAAATGTTGAATAGTGGAAGAGTCTCTTTTTAAGAGTCTTATTTTAAGACAGGGTCTGTATGAATAAGGATCTGTGAACTTTGATTTACAAAACAGGTTTAAAATATTTCAAGGTAATTTATTTAGGTTTCATCAGACTGCCAGAGAATTTCACGACACAAAAAAGTTATGAACCTCTAAGGAAAAATGGAAAAATATTATTAACATAGTCAAGTTACCAATATGTACTTTTTGTTCTTCAATCATTTCAGTTTCCAATTCTTTCATGATCCCATTTGGAGTTATCTTGGCAAAAATCCTGGAGTGTTTTGCCATTTCTTTCTCCAGTTCATTTTACAGATGAGGAAAGTAAAGGCAAACAAGACTAAAAATAATCTGCCCTGGGCTACACAATTAGTAAGGCCAGATTTGAACTCAAAAAGAGAATTTTCCTGAGTTCAGGTCTGGCATTCTATCCACTGAGTCACCTAAACTGCTTCAATTCACATTTCTTAAGAAGCGATTGTTATGGGCCAAGAACTGTGCTAAGAAACAGAGAATCAAAGAAAGGAAAAAAAAAAAACACTTTTTTTTCTTTCAATAAAATTTAAGATTGCATGTATCTTTTGCTTATAAATTAATCATGTGTACTGACAAATCAGATTTCAATGAAAGAACAAAATCTAAATATAGCCGACTTCAGACATGTTCTTGAATGTCATATAATAACAACTAATAAAAAATAGATTTAGTTTGAATTTTAAATAAATGGAAGTTTGTCATCACCTGGTTAATATTGTAGTTAGTGGCTAGCCTAATGCCTGCCCTCAAGTAGTTTATGACCACAGAGAGACAAAGGGAGCATTCCTGACTCCTTCCTTCTTCTCCCAAACCTTTTAAGGCCTTTTAAGGCAGAGAGCTAATTATTATGTTATGTTGTTAAGAAGTTATTAAAACTTATAGTAGTTAGGAAACTTATCCTTCCTTATATCAAGTGATTATTAAATGCAATAATAATTTACTGCTGGATCTAGACTAATGAAATGTTTCAAAGTATGCCTTATCAAATAGATTAAGTGACTGAACATGAAGTTCACATCACCACAAGGGCAAGTTACCTAGAAATCTTGGCCAGAGAATCATTCATTTTCAATTTTCCCTTAGTAGAAGTAAAACTAAAAATGATAAGTACACTTTGCTCAGAAACAATAGAAGGATTACTACTAATATCATGATCATATTTAGAAGTGGAAGTGACATTGTTGAGTTAAAATAGATAGCTTTCATCAAGGGAGGATTGTAGTAAAATGGAATTCTTGATTATATCACAAGAGCGTCACCTTCCATATTAAAAAGAAAAAAAAAAGTTCTTCATTAAATGACCATTTAGTAATTCTGTTGCATATCCGTCGTAGAAACATTTCAAATTCCCCAAGTATTTGTATTTTTTTTAATTAAAGATTTCTTTTACATCATTTGGACTCAGTTTATCCCAATGACTTAATTTTAAAGAAGTCTTTGTAGGTGAATGTATTCTATATAGTTCTGACAGCCTTTATAGCCTTACTTCAATGTTCAAACAAGTAGCACCATCTGGTGGCTAACTCTAGTTCTTGCACCCTGATTCCTGTTTTTGTGGCTGCAGATTACAAATTCACTAACAGAAGATTTAGGATTTGGCTGACGTCTTTATCCAGTTATTTTTAGCGTTCATTTTCTATCAAATTTCCTCCTTTTATTTTCTAATCCTAGAAATATACAATAATTTACTTAAGCATCATTTTTGATCTGTTGTTAGTTAGGATCCTTGTCCTATGTCCTCTCTGATTCGTTTAATTTCCCAAATGTTAATTTTAATACACAAGAAAGAAAATTCAATATACTCAGTAACTAATTTTAATTAGCAATTCAGCTTATCCAATAAAATTACTTTTAATGCTTCTTTTTGATAGCTTTTATCCCTTTTCCTGCCATCAACAAAGTGGTACATTAGCTACTTTAAGGACAAATGGGGTTATTAAATATTAATAATTAACAATAGAGGATAGGACCTCAAAGGCATATGAAGGAAAATATTTAATGACAATACAATAATTGTTTTGTTTTGTTTTGTTTTTCCCTTAACAGAATCAAGTATATATTTTGAAACTATGGAATTTGGTATTTTATGCAAGATGTCATACTGCTGCCCTCTTGTGGTTTGAAGCTCTTTTCTCCTGTATACTTAATATTGTGCTATAAACTTCTTTGAAACATTTAAGGCTTTTTGATCTCACTAATATGATTGTTCCCTTGAGTCACACAGGTCACAGTCTCTGCGACCCTTAGCCAGATGCTCCCATACATCTCCATGGCATTCCACCCAATATTAATTGTACACTAATTAACAAACATTTATTGAACACTAAGTGCCAGACACTATTCTAAGCTCTAGTCATACAAACAAAGATACAAATACTCTCTGACCTCAAGGATCTTACATTCTAAAGGGAAAGACA
This sequence comes from Antechinus flavipes, assembly GCF_016432865.1. Lineage (NCBI taxonomy): Eukaryota > Metazoa > Chordata > Mammalia > Dasyuromorphia > Dasyuridae > Antechinus > Antechinus flavipes. The sequence continues at coordinate 592,604,512 of NC_067398.1, read as the reverse complement.
ATATAAATGTTTGTAAGAAGGTGTTGACAACATTTGTGCAGAGTGGTGGAAAGTTATCTTATGAGGTAAGACTTTAGGCAGTTGGAGAAATGGAGAAAGGCATCATGCAGAAAGGGGATATTTGAGTTGTATTAACCCAATGGGATATATGTTCTAGATCTCTTGACATAGTATGAATACTATCATCATCCACCATCATTACCACCACACCAATAAAATTTTGATTAATAATAATAATAATCCTCAACTTTCAATTCATCATACTTGATACTATGGGAAGGTGAAAAGTAGGTAAAGACCAATGGAGAATTAGTATGCTTTGAGGCAATTACAGTTGCAAAGGCTGGAAACTCTAAAATACTGGCAAATTTGTTCCTGATAATATTCATGATTGGGCACATGCAGAATGTAAGTACAAAGAGAGAAATAAATAAATGGGAAAGCATAGACCTTTGACTGGTCCTATTTGAAACCATCTCAATGATAAGTTTGACCCAGAGGAGAGAAGAGTGATTAACACTCCCTCTTGTTCTGGTACTGAAAGAAGGAAAGATGTCCCAGAATAAATCAGAAATTAAAATATTCTACATTCTGGATGTTTTACTTTTTTGCATATGGCACTGACCACTAACAAAGACAAACCATGAGTGAACACTTTCACCATGTGCCAATACTATCTCATAATAAAATGAGAAACACATGACATCATTATAAACAAGAGTTTCGTATTGCTTTTTATCAATTGCAATCTGCAATTTTAATATAGAAGAAAGAAAATTCAATACATTCAGTAATTAATTTTAATTAGCAATTCAGCTTATTCAATAAAAATTATAAATCACTGAGCAACATATTACTAATAATGGAGGAAATTATTTTTAAAAAGAAGAAGAAAAGAAACCAAAGGGGAAAGAAAAAGAAGTCCTTTCATCCCTAAGACTGGATAAGACAGTACTAAAATCTTAAAATGGAAAAGTTAAAGAATCTCAGATTATTTAAAATCTTCACTTAATGAAGATTCAGAAATTGTACCAAATCATAAAATTAATGACAAAACAGCTTCAATGTTCTAAATAAAATTGGAAAGGAAATTGAAAAGTATTTTGAAAAGCCATTTTTTGAATTTGAGAACATAACTAATTATAGCAAAACAAAGCATAACACTTTTGGAGATAGGAGTCCCCAGAAGGAGACTAATTACTTTTCCCTTCTGTATTCCAGGGATAATGCTTAGAGGCTGAGATTTTTAAAACTGTTGCTCCTGAGCCCCCACCAATGTGCTCCCCACTAACAATAAAGCAGTTGACTCCATTAACTTTCTGGGACAACTAAGTCAATAAATATTTAAGTGCCCACAGTGTAAGTCCTGGGAATACAAAGAAAGGCAAAAGATAGTCCCTGTTCTCAATAAAGTCACAATCTAATAGGAGAGAAAGTATGAAACCAAATATGTACAAATGAGGTAGAAACAACAGAAGGCAGGCACTCGAGTTAATAGAATTGGGAAAGATTGGAAAGATACAACAAGAAGGATTATTACAACATATTTCCCCCTCCCAACAAATCTGGGACAAACATTCTTACATTTTACCCAGCCTTCGTGAGAAGAGTGAACAATAATTTATCGTAGATAGTGATGAAAATATGTGCTTATGGAGACCTGGGCTGTATTTGGAATCCTAGTGTCTCACCTGCCTCATGTTTTGGAAAGGGAGGGTGTGTTGTTATTTTTTTTAATGTCCTTTAAAATCGATGTATAACTATATAACTGCATTTCTACTTAAACAACTCTCCTATTTCTTCATAAAAATAGTTCTCTCTCTCTCTCTCTCTCTCTTTCTCTGTCTCTCTGTGTCTCTGTCTCTGTCTCTCTCTGTCTCTCTGTCTTTCTGTTTCTCTCTCTCTCTCTCTCTCTCTCTCTCTCTCTCACTCTCTCTCTACCCCTCCCTCTTCCTCCTCCCCCCTCCCCTGTCCTTCCTCCCCCTCTGTCTTTCTGTTGTAGGGAACTCTTTGTGAAGAAACATCCTCCCTTGATGCCTTGGGTTACTAAGAGGATAATGACTTATTCAGGTCACTCAAACTTAGTAAATATCAAAGGCAGATCTTGAGACTAGTTCTTTCTGATTCTAAAACTGACTTTCTACCCAAATCCATTAATTTACCTCTTTATATTAATATAATTTAATTCTTGCTTCTAATCTTTTTTATACTTATGGATAGAATTCTGGACCTGTAGTCGAGAATACCCAAGTTTTAATCCATTTTATTAGGTACATGACTCTGGACACATCACTTAACCTGTTTCTTCATCTTTCTTATCTGTAAAATGAGGATATCAATAGTGTCTATGTTCCAGGGTTGTTTTGAAGATACACTGAGCTCATATTTGTAAAGCACTTAACAAATTATGTAAATGAAATCTAGAGACAACTAAGTGGTGCTCTGGAGTCAGAAGGACTGGAGTTAGATCCAGAATCAGACACTAGCTATGTAACTCTGTGCAAGTCATTTAACTCTGATTACATCCAAAGATAAATAAATGAATAAATGAAGGCCAGCTATTATTAAATTAAACTCAGTTCTTCCATGTAGTTTCAGCTATCAATTCTACTTATTTTTTCCTCAAACTCCAAACTTTCCTCTCCTCTAAACTAGGAAGTATAGGAGTATGTGTTATATTTATTTATTTTTCCATCACAGTTTATAAAACAGAGGTTTCACTTCCTCCCAAGATTCCCATCATTTCTATTTCAGCAACTAGAGATTTCATGGTATTCAAAATCAGTATCAAATTCAATCTTTTTGACCAATTCTGCTCTTTTTTGGAGGACAAAATTGTCTTCAAGGAAATTATAAAATGTAGGAAAAACAGCATATTCAAGGTCACACAAATTAATTCATTGCAGAGTTGGAATTTTAACACAAATGCTCTAACCACAAATCCAGTATTCTCAGATGAACCCCCTGTAAATTTTGATGAAAATATGCACAGAGTCCATAATTCTAAGCTTGAATTGAATATATACATTTACATAAGAATGGTGCTCTAAGTTTAATGTTTACAGATTAAACACATGAGCAGCAAATCAGTAGATAGATCACTGCATGAAGAGTCATCTTTGCCAGTTCAAATCCAAGCTCAGTGGCTTACTAGCTGTGTGACCCTCAGCATGGCACTTAACCCTGTTTACCTCAGTTTTCTCATCTGTAAAATGAGCTGGAAAAAGAAATAGCAAGCCACTCCAGGATCTCTGCAAAATAAACAAACAAACAAACAAATAAATAAATAAGGCCAATTGAGGTCACAGAGAGTTGTGCATATAATTATATCAACTGAGCAACAACAACAAAAATAAGAGCAGTGTGAAAAAAGTATTGTAACTACCTTGGTAGGGGATGCATGTCCCAGAAGACCTCATCTATAATAGACAGTTAGACCTGGGCCTTAAATTTATGTGAGTATTCAGACTGGCGTATGGGAGAAAGAAGAGGAAAGAAATAGACTTTTTTAAAGCACCAACTATGTGCCAGGTGCTGCATTAAGCACTTTAAAATAATAATCCACTTAATTTTATTTTAAAGACATGTCTAAAAATAATTTACCTGTACTCCACTTCCCTTCCCTTCCCTAGATATTGCTGCTTGAAGCTAGGGAATGATTAAAACTAAGACCACAGCCTAGGCCTCCTTAGCTTATAATTTCATACATACACCTAGTGTTGATACAATCTTCAGACTTTTCTTAAGTCCCTGAGATGTCAAGAAGCTCTTAGATCTAAAACAATATTAATATTGCTGACATATATTGAAGATTTCTCTCCTGATTGAATCTTTAAGTTTGACTTTGTCTAAGATAAATGATTACTAGCCCCATTTTTTCTAATAAATTCTATTCCTGATCCTTGTTATAGTTATAGTGTATATGTATATGTAATACATATATATACACATATACATATTTAATACATATATATGTGTGAGTGTATGTGTGTGTATATAGATATCACTTGTTTCCTATCCCTGCTAACTCTTCCATTTTAATTCTACTTCTTTCTAATACTTTACCTCCTCCTACCCATGGATCCCTCCCTTATCTTCTGTCCCTATCCTTTCCCTCCTTCTTAATCCCTTTCCCATTAATCTAAACACCTTGTCTCACTACCATAAATCTATATCCTTCTATACCCCACCTTATCCTACTCCCTCCTCCCTAATTTCTTTATAGAGTTTGGAGGGTGCTGTCCCCTTCATGGCATGTTTTTGTTTTGTTTCCTATTTAATCTCTTCCTGATGTGAGTAGGTTTTCAGAACTACCAGCTCTCCTCCAACCTCTCATGCCTCTGTGTCAGTTCTTCCTCTACACCTTATTCATATAGCGTAATAACTATTTTAGTTTTTTTCTAGAAGTTTTGCTTTTTAGAGTCAGATCATACTCAGCTCTGCCCCAATCTTTCTTTTAAACTAACCAATTAACTACCCAATCTCAAGCATATGGTTTACATTTCTATAAAAAATCTGACAATTTATCCTTGTGGAGTCCCTTGAGATTAATCTCTGATGTTACATCTTACATATTAAATTTTCTATTGAGTTTAGGTTTGGTAGACACAAAGTCATAAAAATCTGTGAGTGCCTTGAATGTCCATTTTTGGTTCATTGCTTTTTCTTTTTTTTTTTTCATTCAATAGTATAGTTAGTTTTGCTGGATATGATATTTTTGGCTGTAGGTCTAGTTATTTAGATTGTTATTATATATCATTCTGAGACCTTCAATCTTTTATTGAAGCTGCTTTTATTGTAGCTTATTAAGTCCTCTATAATTCTAATTGTAGCTTCAGCATATTTGGAATGTTTGTTGTTGTTTCTTATAATATTTTCTCTTTGATTTCAAGGTTTCAAAATTCCTACATGTTTTATTTGTAGGATCTCTTTGAGGTGGCGATTGGTGAATTTCTTTTTCATTCTACTTTCCCCTTGTGTTTAATCATTCTAGGACAATTTTTTCTCAATTTTTTCTTGTATTATTGTGTCAATAACTTTCAGGTAGTCCAATTAGTCTTTTATTTTCTCTTTTTGATCTGTTTCCTAGATCTTTTGTTTTTCTTATGTTTCACATTCTGTTCTATTTTTTCGTTCTTTATATTTTGTTTTATTATTTCAGCTTTCCCCTCAGACCTGGTACCCCAAACCAAAATCTCCACCCTCCTACAAGTGCCCAGTCAGCAATGTCTCTGCCCTGCTTCCTCCCTACTCATCCCCATGTGCTGTTTCCTTTTTCCCCAGGGCCTAGTCTCTGCAGCACAGCTGGCATGGTATTCCTAAGCAGTAGATGTTCCCTCAGTCTTCCTGGAATCAGACTCAGAATTCTTCATGCTGTCTGAGAAAAGAAAGTTCCTATGGTTCAGTCTGAGGTTACCTTTGAACCCAGCTAGCCCCAAGGCTCCTGATTTGTGCATTCTTTGGAGCTGGCCTGAAGGTGATTACAATTCACACTAGTTATAACCTGGTTCTAGGGTCTTTCTTTGGATCTTCTTGGGCTTTCCCAGGAGTACTCTTGTTCTTTCCCAAATCTTATTATCTGTTTTCACTGATCTATGTTCTCCCTACCGCACTTTTTTTTTTTTTTCTGCTTGTGGGGGAAATCTGGAGAGTTTGGAATTTTCTGACCTATTCCACCATCTTCCCAGAATTCTACCCCTTCATGAATTCCTGAAAATATAAGGGGATTTTTATCTTGGAGAAAAGAAGAGTCAGTAGGGACATAATAGCTGTTTTCAAATATTTGAAGATCATGCATTTATTCTGCTTGGCTCCAGAGAGTAGAATTCGGAGAAATGGGTAGAAAATTCAGAGAGATAAATCCTTCCAATCAGGAAAAAAATTCTAAACAATTAAAGCTACTTCAAGAAAGTGCTGTCTTAGGAGATGGGAGTTCACACTTATGGAAGATCTTCTTTGTTCCTTCTTTATACTCTCAGAAGACCAATGACATGTTGTTGGAATGAAGGCACTGTGTATTCCATTGTGACTGATCAGTCCACTATGAACTTGGAAGACTCTTTCACAAGGTGGACAAAAACAATCCAATTCAGCATTTGGGATGGAGATGTCTCTAGTATATCTCATATTTACTTTGTGCTACTGCAATCCTGCTTTGCTCAAAGGTCTTTAACCAGAGGTTAAATGACTAGTTGTTTACTGGCATTTTTGAAGGGATTCTTGTACATAAAGGAAAAAAAAAATCTCTGAGTTCTCTTTCATGTATGAGTTTTTTTGGCAGCTCAGTTACTTCATCTGTAAAATGGGAATGATAGCACCAATATTATCTTCTTTAGAAATATGTTGTAAATATCAAATGAAATGTTGAGTGTAAAATTACTTAAAACTTTAAAGCATAATACAAGGTATTCCAAAAAGCCCAGTGCAGTTTTAATCTATAAAGTATATACGTTATATCTTGTGAAGCTATAAAATTACATTTTAGGCTCTAATACCTAATACTGCACTAAGATTTTTCATGTCTGCTATCATCACCATCATTACCCATCATCATCACTTTTTTCAGTATGTCTTTCTTGCCTCTACCATTTTTCTTTCATTGAAATAGAAAAGGAGGGAGAAAAATTGTAATCTGGCATATATTTCCCTATCTTCAAAAGCAATATATGGATAAGAATTATGATTTAATCTATTTGGGAAACACCCAGATAAGAAAACTTCTTCTACCAATTCAGAATGGTATCTTCTCTATAATTGACAATGTTAGAAAATTGCCTAGAGATAGATTAAATGACTGTTCAGAGTCATAGAGACAGCATTATCAGAGGTAGGATGTAAATCCAAGTCTTTCTAGCCTAGAACTAGGGCTAGTTCTCACGTCATTCCATTACATTTGCTTCTCTTTGTCTTCAATAAAAATTACTTTAAAAAATTTACTCTCCCTCAGCCAAGAGATTTTTGAATGAATTCAGTTCATAAAGTCTTCTGCTTAATGAAGCTGTGTCTTGATGTACCAGTTAGTCCAGTTCAGTTCAGGTGTATAGGAACAATGTCATAGACAAGATGTGTATGTTTTGACTGGAATTATACTTCGGAGATAGTAAAATTGTCTCTGGAGTTAACAGACCCTAAGATTCTTGGTTTAGAACTTGAGTTATTGTCCTCTTCTCATTTTAGAGAGGAAAAAATGAAACCCAGAGAGGTTAAATAATGAGGAGATTTGAAACCAAGTATTCTCCTTTTAAATCCCATGCTCTTTCCCTTTACTGTGTAATCTAGTGATTAATTATGCACAAATATAGAAATTCCTCCATGTTTTTAAGGGTTGCTTAATTCAGTGAATTTTAACTCTCCTTTTCATTTGCCTGGAACAAACCCAGCACTCTAGTGGTATATTTCTAAATCATCTAAGAGTATTTTGCTTTTTTTTAAAATAATTTTTTATTTATATATATGTTATATATATATATAATTTTTTATAATTTTGCTATTATATGCTTGAAATCTATACCTTTGACCAAGGCAAAATAATCTTTAGAATTTATAATCTTTCCTGTAGAGTATAGATAGATCTATGAGGAGCCCAGTGACTTGAAGATATATACAACAATACATAAAAGGAAAAACAGCGACTTAGGATTGATAATATTTTTGTAGATTTTTCCAGAAATCTAGTACTCACAGTAATTCAGTCGAACATAGGGACTCATTTTCCATGAATAATAATTACTAATACAGCTTTCACTTAATTCAAGATGACCTTGATTTCACCCTTAATTTTAGTTGCTTCTGACACTACAGTCCCTCATAGTAGTAATCAATTCTTCCATCTAACACAAAAGTTCTGTAATTTATCATTTAGCTATGGGGGAACAAAACCATGAAATCTGTCAATGGGAGCACAGAATAATCAAAGCCCATTTTTGAAGAATCCATCAGTCCCTATGCATTTGTTAAGAATTAATATGTGCTAGGAATGGTGTTGAGTGTTAGAGGTACAAAGAAACCATGTTGGTCCTAGTAGAATTATAGACTCACTGAGTAGAAATGAAATGCAAAGCATCTTGGTCAATTCAAATCCAACCAAGACTTCTCTCTGTTAATATAATCAACAAGCAGATACCCAAATTCTTAATATAGACCCCCAGAAAAGAGAAACCCATTACTCAGATTCTTTTTGAAGAGTAAATTCTTAAGAAGGTTTTTTTTTTAACATCAAGCTTAAATTTCCTCTTTGAAACTCCAAATTCATTGTTTATTGCTTTACCATCAATAAGTCTACTTCTTCTTTCAAGTTACAGCCTTTCAAATAGTTGATGGTTCTCCTTTAAAGATTGCATCAAAGGAAAGCTATGGATTTTGAATCAGAGAATCTGTGTATCAGTCCTTGCTAAAAATTCACCTGAGTAATATTATATTATTTTTAAAATCGTATGTTTTAAATATAATTTTAACAAATCTGGATCTCAGTTTATTCATCTGTAAAATGAGAGGGATGGGACTTCATAAACTCTACAGCAGATGTGCTAACCTTTCTTTGTGTTAGAGAAGCATTTGGCACTCTAATGAAGCCCAAGGACTTCTTCTTAGAATGATGTTGTTTTTTAAAAATAATATATAAAATAAAATATATGATTACAAAGGAAACCAATTATATTGAAACAAAGTAATCAAAAAATTATTTTAAACCACAGTCATAATACTAGTACATTTCTTGATCTAAATAATGAATATGTGATCCCTTGTCTTTTCTTCTCCAAGTTAAATGTTATTTCCTTCAACTGATTCAAATGGGGCATATCTTGAGTCCTTCATTATCCTGAATTCCCTGCTCTGGATGCTTTTCCATTTATCAATGACCCCTATAAAATATATTTGGTACTGAACATAATATCTCAGAACATAATATTTCTATTCATGTCATCATGGATTATTGGAATTTGATACATTTAACTGATGAACTGATGGTTAATAATTTTTGGATCAAGTAGAATCCAACTTTATGGAGCTAGGGATTAGATTTGGGATTTCATCAATCCTGAATAAGAATTCTTGAATAAGAAAATCCCATTAATCAGTTCAGGTTGGTACCAGCTTTGTAAATTATAATCTTAGAGCATTCACAAAATTAACCTTTAATTCTTTGGCAGTCTGATGAAGTCAGAAAGGTTTTGGATTCAAATAAAACACATAGAATTATAAGGGAAACCAACTATACGTAAACATAGTTATAAAAATGTTTGAAAAAAAAAAAAGCAAGTTTGCAGGCTTCAGTTAAGAACCTCTGAAATTTGGAGTTTCCTAGACACTAGGAAGTTGAGACTTGGCAAGATTTACATAAGAGGTATGCTTCAGAAATAGAACTTGAACCCAGATCTTCATTGTATCTACCACACATAATACCTTTAGTTTTGCAAAGTTGAATTCCTTGTGGGAAGAGAAATGATTCCCTTATTTCCCTACATCAATCTCTCTCCACATATAAGGAAACAAAGCCTATAATAGTCCTGATACATTTTATTTTTCTTACTGGCTCAGCCACAAACTTGAGATTTGTTACATGACCTATTTTTTTTTTTCTGAAATTTCTAGGAGAACAATGGAAGTACACTGATGCAACTGGCATTGAATTCCCCTAGAAGGTGCTCTTACTTTAAGAAAGGGATATATGTTCCCCTCTCATCTCTCCATGTTTTTCCCCTTTCTCTACAAACCACTGTAGTGTTTATATATACGCCAGCCATGTAGCAAGGAACTTGAGCCCAAGGCACTAAGCACAAATCTGCCAGACCATCTGTTAATCCTCAGTCCAACAGGATATGCTGGACCCAAGTGTTTGTGACATCCATGCTTGAACTAAATACTCATAATAGTGACCATGGAAGCCATGGCAGCTACTGTCAGCTCCACAGTGGAGTAGGGCAAGCTTACTGGAATTCATTACAGATCTTTTCCGATCACATGGTCAGAGTGTATCCTGGACATCTAAGGTCCCCTATTATCTAAGAATAGGAGCAGCTAAGTACACCTAGAAAGCTGCATCATCCTGAGTTTAAAATCTGTCCTCAGAAACTTATTAGCTGTATGACCCTGGTCAAGTCACTTAATTATGTTTACCTTATTTTCTTCATCTGTAAAATGAACTAGAGAAGGAAATGACAAAGCAGCCTCAAATTATTTTGTTAAGTAAGTCAGATAGCTGAAAAGCAAGTGAACTGAACATCTGATTCCAACTTACCCTTTCAGCTTTAATTCACATTACTCCCCTTTACACAATCTACATTCCAGTCAAACTTGGATGCCAGTCTATTCCCAAACTTGGTATTTCATATGCTGTTATATATGCATATTGGCTCTCCCCCATATCTAGATGAATTTTCTTTTCATAGTCAGTTCTTAAGAATAATAGTCCCTCACTGACTCTCTTCAACAATGAGATGACTGAGACCAGTTCCAGCAAAAGAGTGAAAATGCTATGTAGTGATGCACAATCAAAAACTTTTAAACTTAATGTAATCACAATTATCAATTTTGTGTTCAATAATGAACTCCAGTTCTTCTTTGGCCATAAATTCCTTTCTTCTCCACAGATCTGAGAGGTAAACTGTTGGAATCTTTACAAACTGCTAACTCATTAGAGTTGATAGATTATTGATCTGATCTTACAAGAAGATGTTTTGGGACAGATCCTGAAACAAGGCACTAAGTAGAACTAATTGATACAATGCTTGTCTTCACACCTTTACTCATTGGAGTTCACAAGTATGGGAGATTCACAAAGTAAACTTTGTAACTTTGTGAATTCACACCTCCCTTGAAGCTCTTAAGGCCAGATAGCACTATGGGAGAAAACCCATAATCCCTCTCTCTCGTATCCCATAATTCCTCTCTCTCATATAAAAGAAGCAGACAGAGGCTCTCAGATTTCAGCAGAATTACATGAAGAGTGGAGCTCGATTGGAGGCTAAAGAAAGCAGAGGCAGAAGCAAAGGACAAAACTGCAAGAGCTCTTAGAACTGAGCAGAAAGATAGACCTCTAAGAATCTAGCTATCCGGGCCCAAGGAAAGAGACAAGACTTGGAAGGAGAAATAAACATTTGTATTTTTACCAGCTGGCTGCATTTGGGTGATTATTACTTTCAACTGCAACTAAGACTGCCTCCAGAAAATCTCCTCGAGAAACCTACCTTCTCCCAGAGAGAATCATCATCTTGTATCATTTTAAAGAAGAAAAAGATCACCACAGTAAACTATCCTTTGCTTATATTATCACTCTTTATGTCTAAATCATGAACCCATTTCAACTTTATATTGGTATATGATTTTAGGTGTGGGTCGATGTCTAGTTTCTGCAAAACTAGTTTGCAATTTTCCCAGCATTTTTTGTTGAATAGTGAGTTTTTCAAGATTAGAAGGGAAGCAACAAACTGGGAAAACATCTTCACAGTTAAAGGTTCTGATAAAGGCCTCATTTCCAAAATATATAGAGAATTGACTCAAATTTATAAGAAATCAAGCCATTCTCCAATTAATAAATGGTCAAAGGATATGAACAAACAATTTTCAGATGATGAAATTGAACCTATTACCACTCATATGAAAGAGTGTTGCAAATCACTATTGATCAGAGAAATGCAAATTAAGACAACTCTGAGATACCATTACACACCTGTCAGATTGGCTAAGATGACAGGAAAAAATAATGATGAATGTTGGAGGGGATGTGAGAAAACTTGGACATTGATGCATTGTTGGTGGAGTTGTGAACGGATCCAACCATTCTGGAGAGCAATCTGGAATTATGCCCAAAAAGTTATCAAATTGTGCATACCCTTTGATCCAGCAGTGTTTCTATTGGGCTTATATCCCAAAGAAATACTAAAGAAGGGAAAGGGACCTGTATGTGCCAAAATGTTTGTGGCAGCCCTGTTTGTAGTGTCTAGAAAGTGGAAATTGAATGGATGCCCATCAATTGGAGAATGGCTGAGTAAATTGTGGTATATGAATGTTATGGAATATTATTGTTCTGTAAGAAATGACCAGCAGAATGAATACAGAGAGGACTGGAGAGACTTACATGAACTGATGCTAAGTGAAATGAGCAGAACCAGAAGATCATTATACACTTCGACCATACTGTATGAGGACATATTCTGATAGAAGTGGATTTCTTTGACAAAGAGAAGATCTAACTCAGTTTCAATTGATCAAGGATGGACAGAAGCAGCTACACCCAAAGAAAGAACACTGGGAAATGAATATAAACTGCTTGCATTTTTGTTTTTCTTCCCGGGTTATTTTTACCTTCTGAATCCAATTCTCCCTGTGCAACAAGAGATCTGTTCAGTTCTGCACACATATATTGTATGTAGGATATACTGTGAGATATTTAACATGTATAGGACTGCTTGCCATCTAGGGGAGGGGATGAAGGGAGGGAGGGGACAAATTGGAACAGAAGCGAGTGCAAGGGATAATGTTGTAAAAAAAAAAAATTACCCTGGCATGGGTCCTGTCAATAAAAAGTTATTATAAAATTAAATTAAATTTAAAAAAAAAGAAAAAAAAAAGAATAGTGAGTTTTTATCCCAAAAGCTGGTTCTTTGAGTTTGTCAAACACTAGATTACTAGTCATTGAGTAGTTTGTCCTATAAAGCTAAGCTATTCCACTGATTAATTATTTTATTTCTTAGCTAGTACCAAATGGTTTTGATGACTGCTGCTTTATAATATAATTTACATCTGGCACAGCTAGGCTTCCTTTATTTGTATTTTTAAAATTAATTTCCTTGAAATTCTTGACTTTTTGTTCTTCCAGATGAACTTTGTTATAATTTTTTTCAAACTCAGTAAAATAATTTCTTGGGAGTTTGATGAGTATGGCACTGAATAAGTAGATAAAATTAGGTAGTATTGTCATTTTTATTATATTCACTCGGCCTACCCATGAGAATTTGATATTTGTCCCAATTGATTAGATCTGACTTTATTTGTGTGGAAAATATTTTGTAGTTGTGTTCATATAGTTCCTGACTTTGCCTTGGTAGGTAGATGTCCAAATATTTTATATTATCAAGAGTTATTTTAAATGAAATTTCTCTTTGTATCTCTTGCTATTGGACTTTGTTGGTAATATATAAAAATGCTGATGATTTATGTGGATTTATTCTCTATCCTGCAATTTTGCTGGTTATGAATTGTTTCTAGTAGTTTTTTGGTTGATTCTCTAGGGCTCTCTAAGTATAACATCATATCTTCTGCAAAGAGTGATAATTTGGTTGCCTATTACCTACTCTAATTCCTTTAATCTCTTTTTCTTCTTTTGTTGCCAAAGCTAACATTTCTAATACAATATTAAATAGTAATGGTGATAGTTGACAGATTTGTTTTATCCCTTATCTTACAGAGAATGGTTCTAGTTCAACCCCATTACATATGATGTTTGCTGATGCTAATGATCATTTTAAAGAAAATTCCATTTCTTCCTGTACTCTACTGTTTCTGGTTTTTGGCAAGGCAATAGAGATGAAGTGATTTTCTCAGGTTCACACAGCTAAGAAGAGTTAAGTGTCTGAGGCCAGATTTGACTCCAGGTCCTCCTGATTTCAGGGTTGGTGCTCTATCCACCGTGGCTCTAGCTGCCACTCTCTAGTGTTTTTAATAGGAATACACCCCTCAATTTCCAATTCATACCTTTACCAACAGTATGTTAAAATACATGGCTTTCCATAGTCCCTCCAATATTTATTTCTTTTTTCGCAACTTTGTCAATATGATAGGTTTATGGTACTACCTTGCTAAATTACATTCTACCCTTGGATTATACTACTTTGTTTTCATGTCACAAGATTGCAGAATCTCACTGATACCACCGTGGCCTTCTAGTCTAAATCATTACTGACAAGAATATTCTTGAGGGTAAAGCTATCAGACTTACCACCTACAGTCCTTGAATTCCTCAATGCTTCTGAGTATTATTGAATCAGCTTAAAGTGTAATTGGAGCATGTTTAACAAAATAAAGAACAGTATAATACAAATAATATTAATGTGTGGTTTTCTAAATCAGTATGAAGTTTGTAGGGATCCATTTCTCTTTAACTTTTCATTTTTTATTTTATTCCCAATAAAATGCTTGAAGACCTCCAGAAAAGAAGAACTCTTTACCTTCTAAAATAGTCCATTGAACTTTGGGTAGCCTTGATTACGATATTTTCCCTTTTATATAAAGCTAAATTCCTCTAGTAAAATATAAGCTTCTTTAAGGCATTTTTTGTCTTGTTGGTAGATAGAAGATAAGATAGCACATTCATTAATTTGTATTACCTGACTTACTATCAATATCTCTTCCTTGAATGGATAGAATATACAGAGGGAAATTGAAGGGAGAACATTCTACACATAGGAAATAGGAGGAGTCCTACACTTATGCTATCTTAGGTACACTGGGACCTCATTGCAACAAGGCAATAATTTAATGTCTTCCTAACTGATTCTCGATTCAATTCACTACATTAGTTGTTCCAAACACCTTCTTTCCTCATCCTTCTTACATTGGCTTCTACCCTTACTCTCACAACTTTACAACCTTGACAACCTTCATTTTTTTGGATAATTATCTTTGTTTTTCTTGCATTCTCTACATTTATTAAACTTAACATACTAGTAACAAGATTGCCTATTTTAAAAGAGTGTTTTTTTGGTGCTCTTTTTTTTTGTCTCGCTATCTCTATTCTTAAGCTCCTCCTCCATCCCTTACAACTAAATTTCCTTTAAATAGAAGCTATTCCTTGTTTTTCAAAAAATGGCAAACAAAACAATTTCATAAGTTCGCTTGCTGAAAATGGTTGTTTCACATAATTTTTGTTTATCACCTCTTTGCCACGAGATGGGAAACATGCTTCATGTGAAACGAGGATTGGTCATGGTATTAATCAGAGGTTTTAAGTCTTTCAAAGTGATTTTCTTTTACAATATTCTAGCTATTTTGTAAATTGTTCTGATTGTTTCACTCTTTACCAGTTTATATAGGTCTTCTTAGGTTTCTCTTTAATGTGAAATGCCACTCTTTATTCAGTTATTTTCCCCAACTTGTAGTACCCACCTTTAATTTTCAGTTCTTTGCTATAACAAAAAGTACTACTATAAACATTTTTGATACTCATGGGTTCTCTCTCTGTATCTTGAACCATCCTTTAGCATATTTGGCCAGTCATGGAATCCCTGGAAAAAGGCAATATTCCAAATTGCTTTTCAGAATGCAAATAAACTCATTTACACAATCTTGTTGATTCTACCTAAATATCAAATACTTCCTTTTTTTCTATTCACACTAGTACCACCCTAGTTCAGGTAGATCTTAGAATGTCAGAATGCCTCTCCCCATCCCAAGCTATTGCAATGTCAGATACCGTCTTATCTTTTTTTTTTTTTTTTTAATAAGTTTTTATTGACAGAACCCATGCTAGGGTAATTTTTTACAGCATTATCCCTTGCACTCACTTCTGTTCCGATTTTTCCCCTCCCTCCCTCTATCTCCTCCTCCAGATGGCAAGCAGTCTTATACATGTTAAATAGGTTACAGTATATCTTAGATACAATATATGTGTGCAGAACCTAACAGTTCTCTTGTTGCACAGGGAGAATTGGATTCAGAAGGATACCATCTTATCAAGATGCCTCTCCCCCTATCCAGAGTGCCTCCTCCTATTATGACATCCCTCTCTAGAGGCTCACCCCACCTTCTCAGTACCCTGACTCTGCCCCTGCCTCAGTATACCCCCTGAGTCTGAGCCATGTGTATATAGGTCATTGAGAACTCACATTGTTTGCTGGATTCTTGGAGACCATAGTCTCATTCAACCCTGGGACCAAACCATGGATTCGTCTGGTCCCAGTAAATCTCTACCATTTAATAAATTATTAAATACTCTCTAATCTCTATCTTGCCTCAGTTTCTCTGGCATTACAGTACATGGTTAGCACTATATAAGCAGTATAACAGGGGAACATTTTGAAGACATAGTAGAGAGTTTAGTTTAGTTTTACTGAAATATAGAATATATGAGAAACAGAGTGTAAGATGTCTAAACATGGAAGGTAAAGTCAATTTATGAAAGCCTTTAAATCCCAGATTAAGGAATTTGGACTTGATTTGGTAGATACTATTTTTATATGTTTACAATAGGAAAAAATCTTATAGAGTGCTTTAGACCAATCCCTTGCTTTTATTGATTCTGAGTCTGAGACTCAGAAAAGGGAAGTTCCTTGTTTAAGTCACATAGCTAATAAGTATTCTTGACAAAATTTGAACCCAAAGTTTTTATTTCACATATTCTTTTCTTTAAACCTCACTATTGCTATTCAAGGAGGTAGGGAATAGGAAGAATATTATCATAAAAAAGCTATGTATACCTTTCAGTGCTGGAAAATCAAGAAAGTGAAAGTTGACCACTTAAAAGCCTATTTTAGCAATTCAGACCTAGGATGAAAGCCTGAACTAAGTTGAAGTCAGTGAGAGTGAAAAGCAACATGTGTGAGAGATATCCAGGAGGTAGAATCAAAGAGTTCTGATGACTCATCATATATTAGGAGTGAAAGTGAAGAAGAAAGGAGAATCAAAGATGATTCAGAAGACAAGAGCCTAGGTTAATGAGAGAATGATAATATGATTTTAGTCCAACAAATATTTACTGCTTTAGTTTCCCCTGCTTATTTCCCTCCTTTTTTTTTTCTTTCCTTTAAACAACTCCTGATCAATTTCCTTTACTGGTTTGCCTTCTAAGTCCCATCTTTGCTGCATAAATATTCCCTGAAGCTATACTCTAGGTCTTATTTTCTCTTCCTGCAGCTTTTCTCAGTAATATCATTTGGGCTTAATAATTATCTTCCTGCAGCCTTCTCCTGGACCTATAATCTAGTTATAATTTTTCTGCTGTCTCATTGCCAATTGCCTACTGGATATTTCTATCTAGATATTCATGGGATAAGGATAGGTCTGGATCTGTGATTCTACTTTTTTGAGAACTTTCAGATGAAGAAACTCCTCCTACTATTACAGATAAAAACCTTCAAACCTTCTCTATATGTTGTAGACTTTAAAAAAATGTCTAGAGCACTGTCTAGAGAAGAGACACTAAAAATTGTCTAAAGCACTGAGCACACAGACAGTATGTCAGATTTTGAATCCAGGTTCTCCTGGCTTCAGCAAATCCCATAAATAATGTAAATGCAACAGATTCAAAATAGAATTTTATCTTCTTGTTTAGTGAGAGAGGTAATGGATATAGAGTATTGGGCTTGGAATCAGTGAGACTCATCTTCATGAATTCAAATATGGCACTTATTAGCTGTTTGATCCTGGGAAAGTAATTTAAACCATTTGCCTCAGTTTCCTTAGCTGTAAAATGAGCTGGAGAAGGAAATGGCAAACGACTCCAATATCTTTATCAAGAAAACCCCAAATGGGTTCATGAAGAGTCAAATATGATGGAATGATCAGACAACAATAATCTCCTTTCTTCAGCATGGTAACTAGAGCACTGGACTTGGAGTCTGGAAGATGTAGATTCACAATTTGCCTCAGATACCTACTAGTTGTGTGACATTGGGCAATCATATAACTTCTCAGTGCCTCAGTTTCTCATCTATTAACTTTGTGCATGATGCTATCTTCTTTCTTCCTAATTTCCTCATTTCTTTGAAGGGTATGAACACCTTTCCACTAACTGAAATTTATAACCTTGAGTTCATCCTTTATTCTCTGTTCTTCTTTACCTTCAACAAATTCAATCAGTTACTATAATATAAAATATAAGCTCCCAATGGTGATACTTAAACCTATTCTCATTTTGACTCTAGGCTACTTTTTCAGGCTTATTCCATACAATTCGCCTTCATACTTTCTATGTTCCAGCCAAAAAAGTATAAAAAACTTGGCACTTATGTGCCTTTGTATATAGGCTGTCCTCCATTGATGGAATTTGTTTCCTCCTCTCCTCTAGCTCTTAGAATCCATAGATTCATTCAAGGCTCAGCTCATATGCCACCTCTTATAAGAAGCTTTCCCTGATTCCCTAGTTAGTATACTGTCCTCTCTCAAATATCATAAACATATTCATCTACATACATGTTGTGACTTCTCCCTTCTTATCAGTAGAATATAAGTGCTTGAAGAGGAGGGATTCTTTTTCATTATATTTTTCATTCTGAACACTTGGCACAATGTTCCTTGAACACAGAGGATGACTACAATGAATAATATTGAATTGGAGAAAAATATATAATTTTGTCTGTGTTAGATACACTTCTTTTCTATGTAGGATTATGTAATGGTAAAAAGGTTATAAACTAAACTTCTGCATTGCCAGCACTGCTACTTTATGTTATTAATAAAAGCTAAATTCACACATTCTTTAAAGTCTGAGGGAAGGAAGCTCATTGTGTTATTTCTACTGTGCCACCCACATATCAGAGCTGTCTTCAAGCATTTGATGCACTGACATGTGTAAGAGGGATTAATTAGACTTACTCTATTTGGCCCTAGAGGGCAAAACTAGGAATGATGGGTGGAATTTATCAGAAGACAGAGTTTGGCTCAACCTAAGGAGAATTGTTCTAATAGTCAGATTTGTCCAACAGTAGACTCAGATGCTTTAGGGCAAGTGAGTTGCTAGTCATTAGAAATCTTCTTCAAACAGAGACTAAATGATAACATGTTTGGAATATTATAGAGGGAATTTGGGGTTTAGACTAGAGTTGAATTAGATGACATCTAAAATCTCTTCTAAATCTAAGTCTATGATTTCATGACAAAAATAAATTCACAATGAGTCTTTAAGACAGAGGAGTCAATTGTACTATGTTCAAAAAGCTCTTATTAAGTACCTACTATGTGTAAGGCACAAAGTTAGATTGTGAGCATACAAAGACAAAAATGAATCAGTCTGTACTGTTAGGCAACATATATCAGTTGAACAAAAGATTATATGGTGGGATGGAGCCTTGGAGAATCCCCTTGCAGAGAATCCTTGGGATCAGTTTAACTAGAGTTCAAGTCCTTTCTTTTATACATACTGCTTGCTATATGACAATAAGCCCTATATTTCAAAAGAATTATAAGGAGAAGATTATACGATAAAAAAGATAGTGTAGTATAGTATACCAATCTTTGAGTTGGGAACATTCAGATTTAAGTTTTGTCTCTGACTTGACCCTCTCAAGTCATTAAAATTATCAGTGCCCTCGGCACTCTGTAAATTGCAGACCAAGTGGCAACTTGCATTGCCTGAGAGATTTCCTTTATGCCTATATTTATGAATTCCCTATATTTATGAAATCACTGGTACACTTCCTATCCCAACCCTTATAAGATCACAGTTTTGTAGATGACACTCACATTAAAGATCACTCCAACTGACTGTTAATTTTATAGATGTGGAAGCTGAATCTGATGAATGTCATGAAGTGACTTAGATCAAAATCAGATGGGAAGTATGTAGTGAATCTTGGAAAAAAACTCAAGTGTCTAACTTGCAATCTAAAACTCCTTTTTTGTGTAATTAATAAGAAGGCACATTTCTTAAGCACCCACTATATTGTTTTTACCATGATCTGCTTTAGTAATTGGATTTAATTAGTATATAGAGTATTCTTAATCAATAAAGAGAGGTTTATTTCAATATTCAAGAATGGATTCCATTTTATCTTTTTTTTTTAATGCTTCCCAAAAAAGCATAGAGCAGACTTAGAAAGGACTTCCAAGGTCATCTATACCAATTTCCTTATGTTCTAAAAACTTTAGTTTTTAGTGACTAGCCTTAGGTCAATTGGATAATAAGTAAGAAGATCTTTTATCGCATCCTAATTCCTCCATGCTTTACAGGGACAGCTTCTTGGATTTCCCTTCTCCTTCAAATTCATTCCCTCATATTAATGATGAATTTCTTCAACTCTGCATATAATCCTCTTTCCATTACACACACACACACAAAAAAAAAAAACCACAAAACCCTTTGTAGTCTATTATTAAATGGTTTCAACCTTAGGCTGGGTTCTACTGTTCAACTTCATCCCTTATACAAACAGGACAAGGCATACTTCTATTGCAAATGGCAGGTGCCAAATGATGATTCCCAGGTTTCAGAAATATAGTCAGTCATAGGACTCAAACTTAAACCTTTCTGAATTGGCAGAATTTGTTAAGAGTTTTTACTCCAATGATAAAGCTTTCAAGAACCCAGGGTCACTTGCATCATGCAATGTAATAGAGGCAGATTATTTTTATTTTACAAGATCCAAGATTTTAGTGGAATAGGCAGTTCCCAATGAAGAAACTCCCTCTATTTATGCAGATCACGACCTCTGTAAATATCATCTGATATTTACTTCTAAAGTGTCCAAAGACACTGGGAAGTTAAGTAATTTGTCAGTGTTTTCATAACTAAAATGAATCAAAAGTGGATTTGTATACAGATTTTCTTGACTGTAAGATCAGTTCTCTATTCACTGGTCTAACTTGCCTTTTTGGGGAAAGACACAGCCATTAGCCCTAATTTATTTATGAAGAAAGAAAAATGGTAGGGTTTGAGTGGCTTGCCCAATGTCACAGGTTGGTGAGTGACAGAATGGAGATTTGAACTCTGAGTCTAATTCTCTTTCCACAACACCTCTGTAGTCTATTATTAAGTGGTTTCAGCCTTAAGTTGACTTTGGAGACAATCCAACTTCATCCTTTATACAAGCAGGACAAGACATATTTCTATTGTAAAAGGCAAGTGCCAACCCCAGACTTTTATGCACCAGATTCTAAGCAATCTTCAAAATCCCAGTGAACTTGGTAAATCTTATCTCTCCTACTTGCTGTGTAACCTCAATTAGCAAGTCTCTTAATTGCTGTAAGCCTTATTGTTCTCACCTGTGAAATGAGGATAATAATACCTGAACTCCCTAATTCATCCATGATTGTGATATTTAACTATGATATAAATAAAGCACTCTGCAAACTTTAAAACTAAATCATTTCAGTTCTTCTTCTCTATTATTAAACCATTAGTAATGAATTAGCTCAATACAGTAGTGCTCTGAATCAAAAACTACTGCAGCCCACACAATAGGAGGTGATTGTAAAAAAATGTTTAAACATCCCCTATTCCCTAGTGTTAACGATTGGTTTTCCAAAGGATCCTGTCTCCTTTTGCTCCAGTTTGATCCTGGGACTAGCTCAGGGACCTCTTCCAAAGTACAGAACATCTACTTTACTGAGGCACCTGACCCCATGGTAATTGTGCAACTGAATGGAAAACATGCTTTAGATAAACATTCCAAGTAAGGCAGCCAAGCTTCAGAGACAGAGAAAGTCTTCCCTATATTGGCTCTGTTCTTCCAGTCATTTATGTGCAAGCTATTCTGCATTGCCCAAAGGAGCCAACCAGACTCCAAAACATCCTGTCCTGCCTTTACATCTGTTACCTTGGGATGTTGGTGCCATTGTAAGGTCAAAGGGAAAAAAAAAATCTAGAAATCCTCTCCCCCCAAAAAACAAAACAAATTATTTGACTTGCTTTCAACTCTGAGTCATTCTGGTAGACAAATTATCATGCTCTTTCACACCTGGATTTTCCCCATGTGTTCGGTGAACTCTCCCCAACCATTTCCTATGCTGAAAGGGGGAATTATCAGATTATCTATTCATTTAAAACAGTGAAGGATTTTCTGCTGCTGAAAATATGAGAAAGGTGATTTTATTCTCCCCTCCCTTCTTTCTACCTCCATCTCTGTTTTAGCTCAGGAGAGAAAAAGGTTAACAGGGAAAGGCAGACAGGGACAGCCCCAGGCAAAATTGTGAAACAATCAAACTTTGTCTGAATAACTCCTCTTTCCATTTACGCTAACCTTTGTTCTCTTCTTTGTTTTGTTTTGTTTTCCCTTTACACTGACTGTCTATTCCTGGTATGGTAGTTCATGATTTTACCTGGCCACTGGACTAAGCTCTGGATTTAGGACTCAAGGGGCTCACAATCTGGGGGGGGAGGGGGAGGAGTCAATATGCAAACAACTTTATAGAAGCAAGCTATGGACAAGATAAATTGTAAATACTAAACAAAGAGAAGGCATTAAAAATGAGGGAGAATGAATGAAAGAATGGATGAATGGATGAAAGAAAGAAACATTTGTTAAGTCCTTAATATAAGTCAAGCATTATGCTAAACTCTTGTGATACAAGAAGAAAAAGTAAGGTATTCTCTCATTTTAAGAAACTTGCATTCTAAAAGAGGGATTAAAAAATAGTTCAGCTGTAGGGTAGATAGAAAAGGCTAGTAAGTCCAAGGGTAAAGTAGAGAAGCAAGATTCTTAAATTACATAAGTGTAACTTCTTTTAACTCTGGTTCTAGGCCTACTATATCTGAAAGTTATTGAGCAGTAAAATTTGCTTCAATTCCTGGAAAAATTGTAGAAAGTATTATTGAGAGTTTGTCTATGAGACCTTAGAAAGGAGAGGAGTGATTGTCAACAACCAGTAACTTTTCATCTTTGTTCATTCATGTTTGTAATTGAACCAACACAATTTCCTTTTATTTATTTATTTTTTGAAATTTTATTCATTCACTTACTCATTTATTTGTCTGTTTAGTTTTGACAGGTTTTGACATCCAGGACTGATGGACCAGAGAAATACCATCTATAGTATATATTTAGATTTTAACAATGCATTTTTAAAAGGTTATTATGTCATCTTTGTCAAGAAAATGGAAAGCAATGGCCCTAGATGATTGCCAGCATCACTTTATAAATGTTATCTTAGATGGTTTTTTCAGCAGCTCTGGGAGACAAATATTATATTATATTAGTCCATTTTACAGATGAGGAAAGTGAGGCTGAGAGAGATTATATTGCTAGTAAATACCTCAAATAAGTTTTAAATTCAGGTCTTTCTGTCATAAACTCCATTTGTTAGCCTATATGTGTATAGTATTTTAAGGTTTACAAATCACTTTATAAATGTTATCTTAGCTGTTCTTTAAAACAACCCTGTGAGGAAGCTATTATTAAGTCCATTTTACAGATGGGGAAAGGGAGGCTGAGATAGGTTACATTGCTAGTAAGTATCTCAGATAGGTTTTGAATTCAGGTCTTCCTGTCTTCAAGTCCTATTTTCTCTGCAGTTTGCCACCTCACTGCCTTGTGGGAGGTTATGTAGATATGGGACCATTTGAAGAAATAGGAATCACAGGAATCTCCATACATAGTTTTAAAAAGATCTCCTCTACAAATACAAATCAAAGAAGGCATGACTGGGCAACAGATTACAAGCTAGGTGACTCAGTAGATAGAATGTCTGGGGTCAGAAAGATTCCTTTTCCTGAGTTCAAATCCAGCCTCAGATACTTACGAGCTGTGTGAGCATGGCCAGTCACTTACTCCTGTTTACCTTAGTCTCCTCATCTGTAAAATGAGCTAGAAGAGAAAATGGCAAAAGATTCTGGTGTCTATGCCAAATGGAGTCATAAAGAGGCAGACATGAGTGAAACATCTGAAAAACAAATGAACAATTAAAAAAAAATGTTTTAGGAGTCACTAGCATGACATAGCCACCCATGAGAGGTAACATGGGGCAATGCAAAGAATATTGGGTTTGGAATCAGAGAACCTGGATTCAGATCCAGGTTATGGTCTTTACTACCAAATGATCTTGGACAAGGCGTTTAACTCCTCTAGGATTTAATTGCCTCAGTTACAAAATGAGATGGTTGGATTCAATGACCTTTTGGATCCCTTTAAGCTCAACATTTAAGATTGTAAACTAGGCTCACCTCCTCACTACTTCCTTATGCCCCCAATCCTCTTCTGACTTTCTTTTTCCTCCTTTCCTAGTCTTGTCCTTAGAATTAATTAATTCAACTATCCCTGTCCTCTACTCTTCAGTCCCTTACCTACCCATTCTATGATATTCTTGCTTTGCCAACTTACTCATACTTAAATCACCAAGCATTTTATTGTGTGCTAGCTACTGTGCTAAGTTTTAAGAATACAAATATAAGCATTAAAGACAGTGTTTCTTTTCAGATAATTTATATTTCAATAGATAAAGATAATGCCTAAAAGAAAATTAGAGGGAAACAATCAGTGGTAGAGTTGAAGGTAAACAAAGTCCAGAAAAAGAGTCAGGAGTACAACCTACAGAAGGATGAGGACATGGGTGTCCTAGGCATCCTCCTTCAAATGAAACTTCTGGAAGATACCAAATAATCAGAGAGAAGGCCATTGTAAAAGATGGTGATTTCAGTGCATGTCCAGAGTTGGAGCGAGCATCTAGAAAAGTGATTTCTGAAGCATGAGTAGAGAGTATCTGGAATGCAATTTGGAGCCTCCAAAGACAGAAAGTGTCTATTGGAAAAAGCAATGGTTTTGGAATCTGGCATGAGAAGACATATTTAAGTTCTGACTCTGATACTTACTAGTTATGTGATGAAGAATAGATTGATTAACTTGTGTGATCCTCAGTTTTCTCATTTTTAAA
The DNA here is from genome assembly GCF_016432865.1 of Antechinus flavipes. Classification (NCBI taxonomy): domain Eukaryota; kingdom Metazoa; phylum Chordata; class Mammalia; order Dasyuromorphia; family Dasyuridae; genus Antechinus; species Antechinus flavipes. Next base: position 592,579,996 of record NC_067398.1, on the reverse strand, counting down.
AATGAAGTAATTTCACTTCTATTTTCCTCACTTCAAGTCCATTATAAGAAAATTATAAGAAATGGTTTTTGTATATCTTTGTGTGTGTGTGTGTGTGTGTGTGTGTGTGTGTGTGTGTGTATTTGAACTAGGACTATGATTTTGTTGATAGGAGAAACTCAATGAAGAAACTCGCAACATCAAGGCACATTGGCAACTGGTATGCAAAAGCTACTTAGAGAAGTAGTTTATGCTCTGGTTAAGTTAAATCAATTTGATTTGATTGGCCAGCATCCTATAGGAAGTATGAGTCAGAAGCTAGGTCTCTTTTCAATATACTACTCTATTATACATATATACATACACACATACTTATACATATATGCACATATGTGAATATTTATATCTGCATACATATATACAGACACACATACAAATATGTGATCCCAATACTTCATTGGGTCTATGATGTCATCAATGTAAATCCTACTTTCAATGATGTAGATCACAGACCATCCATCATTACCCAGTCTGTTTGAATCTTGGCCATGAGCACGGATAGATGACTCAGTCACTCAATATACAAGATTAGTCATAGCTAATTCTTTGTGACTCTATTAGCAGAGATATTGGAGTAGTTTGCCATTTCCTTCTCCCAATCATGTTAAAGATGAGGAAATCAAGGCAAATATGGTTGTCCAGAATCTAACAGCTTGTAAGTGTCTGAGGATACATGTGAATTCAGGAAGGTGAATCTTCCTGACTCCAGGCCAGGTACTCTATACATTGTATACATATACATTGTGCCATCTAGTTGCCTTGATATGTTTTAAACCCTTATGTGTAAGGCACTGTGCTAGGGAATAAAGGAAAATGCATAAAAGTGAAATAGTCCCTGACTTAATATTCTACTTATATCTATTAGGGTATTCTGCATATTAGGGAATAGTCACCAGGGTGATTTGTTATAAATTATAGTTATAAGTACTTATAAGAATGCTAGTGAAATCATAGATTGTCAAGGCCTTTCAGTTGTCCTCTCATAAATACTCTATGTAGGAGGTCCACCAACATGCTAGATGCCTTGCTCCAGAAGTCATGTGGATACCAAGGAAATATACAGGACATCTCTCAGTTATCTTTTAATTTCACTTGGCAACTAGCTCACCTTTTTATTTAGATAGTTTTGCCTCTGCAAATCTTAATTTGTATCTCTACCATGTGCCTCTTCATATTCTTTTGGTTGACCCTTAGCTTTAATTGTTGAGAGAGACACAGAGACAAAACAGCAGAGAACAGGGAAAAGAGGAAAAAGTGCTTAAAGAAGAGAATGATCAAATACTTCCAACATCTGCCTCAGTGCTCCATTTGTGGCATTCATGTGCAACATAGATTGCCTAATTTGTTTTAAAATTTCCCTTGATAACCCACTTCCATGTTTAGTAGTCCTTTCTGACAGGAAGTTGTTACTTGTGTCTAATCTATAGTCCTCCTGCTGCAGTTTTAAATTCATTTTCTCCTATTCATTCCTCAGTGGAAATGTGGCCATCTGGTCTCCATCCTCACTATCCTGTATGCATAAACATTTTTGATGTTCTTGTCGGCTTTTTTTTTTTTGATCAATTTACTTTTAGTTTCTATGAGAACTTGTAAAACATAGTGATAGGAAACCAAACTAGTACCTGACTTTTCAATTCGCTGATTTCTTCAACCCATAGCCTTCTGTTTAAAAACCTAATACTGAATCCAATATATATTTTGTTTGAGGCTACTTTTATTTTATGAATTAGTCTGGGAGAGATTCCACCAAGTAGAGAGTTTTGATGTGTGGGCATTAAATATGATGGCTGATTTTGTTCTAAGTTACTATGCTGTTTGGCCCTTAAACAAAAGGAGTATATGCCCCTAGAGTTATGTATGACAGCTGGCACTGTAAGACTGTGGCGATGAGCAGATTCAGTGGTAAAACTGGCCCTCCAACTTTCCTTCTGTCTGGATGAGGAAATGGGCTTTTAGGCTATTATAACAGAGTTCAAAACATATAGAAAACAATAAAGCCTAGTATGAGGGCAACACTGCTCATCCTCCTGTTGGTGGCCTGACGTGAGCTTCATTTTATGCATTCAGCAATGCTGCCTGTTCTTCCAATGGGGCAGTTTTGATCTTAAGGATCTCTCATTTGGTGGCTGAGTAATGCCAGACAGTGTGCTGCAGGGCTGTCTCCAAAGCCCAGTCATGGGAGTATGGCTGGGAGGGGCAGGCAGCTGATACTTCAAGGTCTATAAATACATTGATCCCAAAGTGTATTCATGCATTGGCTTAGGCTTTTATGTTGCTACAGAAGCAACAGCAGGACTCTTTGGAATCTTTCTTCTTGGAATGAAAAAACTGGTTTGGAGCTGGAGTTTTTATTTCAATGACTCCTTTTACCTTTTAATTGATTTGACAAATATTCAGTAACTATTATGTATATGGCAAGTTTTTTTCTTTTGTTTCGACTGAAAAGAAATTGTTGGGGAGGTATTTTTGCTCTCTTTTTAACAAGGGAATAAATGATTTATCTAATGAAACTATGATGAAAGTTGGCTTATGATGAATGATTGCCACTTCCTTTATCATTTCCCACCTGAAGATCTCCTTGACTTCATTGTCTTTAATAACTCATTTTCCTTCAAGATTGCATCAAAGCTCTGAAACTCATTCCTTCCCAGTACCCTGCAGTCCCAGTGTCCCTTTCTCCCTTTGACTGAAGAAAATGGAGTGGGGACATTGGATAGCTCTTCTTAAATCCTTCATTTAAAGAGGGAATCCAGTTAAGCCACCTCATCCTTTTCCAGCAGGCTGCTAGTCTTAATCATTCTACTTGCCTTTTCACGTATGTCTTCTCCTATTAGATTATGAGTTTCCTGAGAGCAGGGCTTATTTCCTATCTTTCTTTGTCCCCATTGTTTAGCCTAGTGGCTAAGTGCTAAGTAGCACATAGCAGGAGTTTAATAAATGTTTGCTGACTAATTTCCTTTAGTTTATCATTTAAGATTTCACTTGTGCAATATCTTTATGTATATCTGATTTATTTGATGCATATATGCAGTTTTCTTCCTTTTCTAAGCCATGAGAAAAGATCTTGAGGGATTTGTCATTTTGTGTTTCCTGATGACATTTTGGCTTGTCTGAAAGATGGCAGAGGAATGTCATACCTCGGAGAAATTGGAAGGTCCTTAGATGGGAAGATAAGATATTTAATGTAATAAGGGCCCCCAATGTTCATGATGGACTGACTTCAATTTCATTTGTCCAGTTTATATCTAGAGGTACATAACAAATTTAGGGAGGTAACATGAAGATTCAGAGGAGTAAAAAGACTTTTCTAAAGTTGAATAAGGGAAAAATATTATAATATTTGTGAAAGAGTCAACACCTGGGTCCCCTTCAGGTTCTTCTGGGTTTTAAATAACCAGACAATTCTTTAAAAAACTTGAGTATGATCCATGCATGTGGATCTAATTTTAATGTCTTAAAAAAAACAAAAGAAATTTAAATAAAAAAGAAAAAGAAAGTGAAAACAGTATGCTTAAAAAAGGGTACTGCACTGAAATGCCTTAAAGAGGGATCTAGCTTTGCTTCAGTAGCATTAGCAAGTCAAATTCCTGTGTCATATGAAGAGACTCACACTATCCAGCTATACAGAGCTTTCATGAGGCAATGAAGCAAGTGGATCTACTAAGAATCCCATTCTCTTCACATTGCCCAATCTTTATTTGGGAGGTTGAGAAGAAAGAATTGGGATTGAAAGATCAATGGTCATGGTTATATTTATATTTAGTAACTTTATAATTATGTTGTCTATATTTATATATGTACATGTTTGCCCCAGTAGAATGTACACTCTTGCAAATAGAGATAGCTTCATGCTTTGTACTTGCATAGGAGGACCTATCATGGTGCCTGGCACATAGTGGATTCTTAAATATTTAAAGCTAATCGACTGAATATTCTCATATTCTCACCTAGTGGTGACATTAGTACATCACATTGTTAGAAATTTGACTAGTGTGGAGGTCAAATTTTTCAGTTTTGAATGAAAGAAAAAGTGAGAGGGGACAAAAGGTAGCCTGTTGATATCATTAAAGGTGGCATGGTACATTGAAAATTGTTTTGAGTTTAAAGTCAGAAAACCTGGGTTAAAATCCTAGCTTTGCTACTTACTGTGGAACTTTGAGTAAATCACTTTTCTGCCTCTGAGTATGTGTATATATGAATACATACATACATACATACATATATGTAAATGTTTGCAAATTTCAAATAAATGCTAGTTATTATTGTTGCTGTGGCTACTATTTTGTTAATAAATTCAAATAATTCTATCTCAAGCAAATAGACTTTGTCTCTATTTCTCGAAATCTTTGTATTTACTACGGACAAGAAGACGGCCTTGTGGCTGGTACCTCCTCTTCTGCCCAATTCTTCTTTCTCTTTTTCCTCTGTTCTTGAGATTAGAGTCCAGCACCATGTGAGTTGAAAACCCTGAGCAGTTCCCCCTGCTGTCCACATCCAATACTACTGTCCAGTATTGAAAACTTTTGCATTATGCTGGAAATACCAGGTACCGCAATTAAATTGTTTTGCATCCTGATAACTGGGTATTCAGAGGTCAAAGAGTATTTTAACAGGTGATGTCATCTTGTGATTTTATCTACAATTAAGTTTTCATTTAAAGGGTTTTGGAAGTAAAAATTATTGATGTCATACTCTGACATATTAGATGAAGCAGGTGAAATAGAAAATGATGTTTAGCTTGATGATAAAACTGAGGAAATCTTCAAATGGATGCTGGATAACCATTTGGGGTTCCTATAGAGCAATGCTCTCATTCCTTCCCTCCTAGTGGGCAACTGCCTGACACTAAGACAAATATATCATGAACCAATTAGGGAATGGCAAAATGGGCAAAATTCTACTCTCTCTGTGATAACAAATTATACGGCTTTGTCTTCAATACAATTCAATACAATTTTTTCACTCATTATTTCCCAATACCCTTCTTCTTGGTCTCATTCCATATTTGGCCCCCTTAAGTTATACAATCTCCTAACCTCACTTCTGCTTAGGGTATCAGTCCTTGGAGAAGGTGTTAACATAATCATGACCAGTCACCCAAGTTACAAGCAGCTACACTGGTAAAACTCCTCCCGTCTCTTATGTTTTGATAGTGACTGATCAGTAAGGACCTATATACTTCTTTCCCTCCTTAATTTCTCACTGGTTTAGAGTAAGTACCAAAAGGTAAGGATTGGTTTCCATTTGCATATCAGATTTCATTATCTTACCTTTCCCCTAATAATGAGTCCTCTTTTAAATATATTTACTCCTGTTGAAGGTATTACCATCTTTCAAGTTAACTGGGTATTCAACTCAGTATTGTTCTTAACTCTTCATGCTCCTTCACCTTGTATGTGAATACATGAAGGAATATTCAAGGATCAATGATTAAGGCATTATCATGATTTAGAAACACTCTTCATTGACCCATTCATGACTATGATTTATTAAATAAATCCTAGGGAGTTTCTTGAGAAACATGCAAGTTTAAGAAATTACCTGGGGCCACAAAGTTAATGTGACAAAATTAGGCCATTCTAATTGATTATTACAATTGATTATTGATTGTTACTATAACAACTACCATGATTACTACTATTATTATTACTACAATGACTTGTACTGCTATCATTATTATTACTATTACTATAATTACTACAACAACTATCATTATTACTACTACTATTATTAATACTGCTATGACTATTACTACTACTATTACTAATATCATTACTATAAATACTATTACTACAAAAATTACAACTGCTGCCATTATTACTACTACTAAAATGAATACTATAATAATAACTTATAATACTTGTAATAATAACTACAACTGCTACTACTAGTAGTTTTAACTTGTATAGCATTTTTATTATGTTATATTTTTACAATATCTCATGTGATTCTTATAATAATCCTTTTAAGAGATGAAGAATTTGAGGCTGAGAGTGACTGTGACTAAGTGATTTGTTTGGAGTTACACAGCTAGTTAATGACTGAGAGATGATTTAAGTTCAGGTCATCTCTGGTTCCCAGATAAGCACAGCCACTGTGCTTCCTGGTTATCTACTGGCAAAATTTTAGAAGGCTTTTCCTACAAAAAAATATATGATGAAGCAGCTTGTCTTACACTCTTGCTATTTTCCATGGTCTCATCTTTGTACATATGTTTAGTTTGGAATTCAATAGCAACCTAAAAACATTTATAACTTGAAGACATTTAAGAGATTATCCTCATTTTTGAAGTGAAGGAATAATAGGGTCATAGAGCTAGAATTAGAAGAAACTTTACAGGCTATCTTGTCTAAACTGCTCTTTTTTATAAATGAGGAAACTTGATTCAGGCATGTAAAGTAACTTTTTTAAGACTAAACAGGCAAGATTTTACCTCAAGTCTTCTTACTGGAAATAAAGTGCATTGTGTCACATGATCTTTCAAAATATCTAATCAATGACACTCCGGAAACTAGCAAGATAACTAAGATTCTATTCCAGGTTTCATGTGTCCTGACTGAATCCAGAGTTCTTTCCATTATATCTACAGATTGTCTGGATTGTAGGGTGATGATTTGTGATCTCTATGTTGTCCTTTAAACTATGACTCATGAATAGAAAATGTGTAAGATGAAAGCCTCACTCATTTGATGAGACATATTCCATTTCAATCCAACCACCTGGCTTTTAATCCAGCACAATCTCCTTGGAATGCCTCTGCAAATCTACTTTAGATACCCATTCTTGAAGAAGACAAGGACTTTACCTACATTATACCATTTGATGTGGCCTAATTCTGCTAGTCTCCAAAGTAGGACTACTGAGGTCACTCCTTAACCCCAACCCCCATGTAACCATTCAGAACACTTCCAGTGAACGAAAGGGACAGCTATAGTTAGATTTTTCATTTAAATTTTGGCACAGCCTGAAGTCATTTCTGTTACTTCCCAGGACTGGTGCCATTATATTAAAAAAGAGTAAATTTGCTGCGTGTTACTTATTGCCCAGAAAATCCAGTTGAAACTTGCTACTGCCAAATCTGCAGATTCAATGCAGGGCCAGAGACTTTAAATAGCTCCTGCAAGGGAGGATTTTCTGCTGTCTAGAAAAAAAAAGGGTTGGGGGGAAAGGCTTGATAAAACTTGAGTTTGAAGGATTGGACATGGACCATTAAAACTAAAAATGGTTGGTAGGAGGACAGTTCCTGACTCTCTAGATATTTGACTGCCCCATTTGTGTTATTCTCGAAGGCAAAGGCTTCAGTTAATTATTAGTTTCTAAGGCTCAAGATGTCTATTGTCAGAGTAAAATAGAGAAGGGGATCTTCTCCTTGAGTTTTTGCAGACCTTCAAGCCTTTCTCTGTCAGAGATTCAGGTCCCTTCATACAATGTATTCTATGGTTTCTAGTAGAGTCATCTAGATGGTAAAAAGCACTTGAAATCAGGAAAACCTAAATTCAAATCTTAAGTTAGACACTTACGTTTTTTGTGACACTAAGAAGGTCACTTAACATTCTCAGCCTTAGTTTTGTCAATTGTAAAATCTAGATAATAATAGTATCTGACTCCCAGGGTGGTTGTGAGGATTGAATGAGATAATAAGTGAACTGTTTTGTAAATTATCATTCAAGATTTCAGTCTCCTAAGTATTTAAATTTTTTTTGAGCCAACAAACTCATGAAAGACCCCTCTCAAGAAGTACAAACTAGACCAAAGATTCTTCACACTGAGGATGAATTCAATTCTCTGAATTTTTCATTATACTATGTACCTGAAAGTGGCAAGAGATCTACAGAGTCCACAGTATTCTGTGCTTTGGTCCCTAGTTGTACTATCCATAAGTAAACACAAGCAATGAATTTCATTGATTTAAGAATATCCTTGAGCACCTATTGTGTTTAACGTGTTGATACAGATGTTGTACAAGACACAAAACTGAAAATAAAGTCTTTTTTTTTTTCAAGAAATCTTACGTATCTATCTATTTAGAGTGGGCATTTAGTAGTTTCTTAATAAATGCTTATTGACTAAGTTATAGTCTAGAAAATAGCAAAGTTAAGATTAAAGGTTAAACACATTGATTCATGATGCACCCACTGTTTAGTGTTTAATATAGAATATTTTTATTACCCAAATATGACAAACATCTAATTGTCAAAAGACAGAAATTTCACTTGAAGCAAGAATTAGAACATAAAAAATTTAGTTTTAATTGTTTCTTATATATTTACATTATAACATTCAAATAAATCCATTGTTATTTTAGGGTTTTTTTTTTTTTTTTTTTTTGGTAAGGCAATTGGAATTAAGTGAATTGCTACTGGGCCATTTAGCTACCTCTCCATTATTATTCTTTTAGTGTTACAGTACAACTTACATGCCTTATATGTGCTGAACATAGTACAGTAAAAAGAAAGAGCACAGTGGACCTGAATTCAAGTCTGGTTCTTCTACTTATTAGCCAAGTAACCTTAAGTTATTTAATCTCTATTGATTCTAGATCAATTTACTCACTTGAAAAATTAGAGGATTGAATTAGAGACTTTTAAGGTCTCTTCTAGATCTAAATCTCTTTTTCTGAGGGTTGGCAGATGGGTTTCTTCCAGGGAAAGTTGTAGATAACCTTTTAAGTCTTTTCCCAGCTCTAGCAAAGCTACTTTTTTCAGAAACTAGTATAACTGGGAGCTGTTATGATGAAATGGATAAGTCATTGACCCAAAACTAGACTTGGGTTCAAATCTTGACTCTGATCCTTCCTGTTACTCTGGGCAAATATCTCTTGATGTGTCTTTTGGTTTTCTCTCATTTACAAAAGAAGAGAGTTATAGTAGATTCATTCAACTATATAATTTAATCTTAAAATTTTACTTCCTTCTTCAATCATCCTGGAATGTATGAAGAAAAATGGTTCATGGTAAAAATATGACCAGGGAAATTGCTCTGCTAAAGACAAAAATATAACCTTAAAGGCACAGGGAAAAATTTATTTTGATCCTAAATTGATCCTAATATTTTTCTCTCCCTACATTCCTTCCAAATCTTCTAAAATAATCATTTTCTCTCAAAGACCCAATGAAATTGAATAGCCCACCATTCCCATACAACTTTCACTATAACTACTCTCTCTAAAGTTACTGATGATCTCTCAATTGTCAAAAACAATGACCTTTTCTCAATCCTTATTTTCTTTGACTTTTCTAAAACTTTTACGATCACCTCTTTATTGATACTCTTTTTCTCTTTAGATTTTCTACACACCACTTTCTCTTGGCTTTCCTCTTATTTATCTGACTGCTTCTTCTTAGTCTCCTTTGCTCAGTCTTCTTCGAGATCACACCTTCTAACTTTAGGTGCCCCTCATGTTTTGGTCCTGGGTTCTTTTCTCTTCTACTACTATTATATTTGTTAATCTCATCAGTCCTGTGGATATAATTACCATCTCTAGGCTGAACCTCTCTACTGACCTCCAATATTTCATCTCCCATTACCTTTCCAATATCTCAAAATGTATGTCTAAAAAACATCTTAAACTGAACATGTCCAAAATAGAACTCATTAGATTTTCCCTTAATCTCATCCCCTCTCCAACTTCCCTGTTATTATAAAAGGTAACACAGTTCTCCCAGTCCTTCTTACAACCTCAGTTCCTCACTATCTCTCACCCCCTGTATTCAATCTGTTGACAATGCTTGCTGATCTCACCTCTGCAACATCTTTCTCTTTTCTTTGGCCCTGCTGTCACCCTAATGTAGGCCTCATCATCTGGATCTCATGCTTTGAAATAATCTGTTGATAGGTCTGTCAGGCTCAAATCTCTGTCCCCTCCAATTCACCTTCCATTCAGTCACTGAAGTGATTTTCCTGAAGTATAAATCTGACTATGTCACTCCCCTACTCAATAAACTCTAGTAGCTCCTATTGCCTTCAGAATAAAATTCAAAATGTGCTATTTAGCCCTCTCCTACCTTTCCAGTACTTCACACCTTACTCCCTACCACATCTTCTCAGATCCAATGACTGACCTCCTGGCTGGTCCATGAACAATCCACTCCATTTTTTGCTCTGAACATTTTGTCTAGATGTGTTCTATTGTTGGAATGAGAAGCATTCCTTAACTCTGTCCACTAACTTCCCTAGCTTTCTTTAAGTCCCAATTAAAATCCCATCTTTAACTGGAAACTTTTCCTAACACTTTCCTCTGTTGGTTATTTCCTATTTATCCTTACATCTTTATGTACAAATATTTGTTAATATTTGTTTTCATGTTATCTCTCCATTGGATTGCAAGTTTCTAGTGGTTAGAGGCTGTCTTTTGCCTCTTTTTGTACTCCCAGTTTTTGGTCCAATATTTAGCAAATGTTGATTTATTTTTGATTGATTATATTTACTATATAATACTGCTAGAGCATAGGAAATCCATTTAATTAGCATTTATTGAACACCTACTATGTGCTAGGCACAGCATTAAGTGCTCAGGTAACAAAGAAAGAAAAAATAGCCTTTTACTCCAAGAAGCTTGTAATCAAATGGTGGATAGGGGAAAATGGGGATAGAGGAATATAAACAACTATGCACAAACACATTATAATACAGGATAATTAGAGATAATTTCAGAAGAAAGCAGAATTGAGAAAGTCTTCTTTTAGACCATGAGATTTGAGTTGAGACAGGGCAGCAAAAAGGCAGAGATGAAAAGGGAAGGGATTTCAAGTATGGAAGACAGCTAATGGAAATATATAGACAAGGGAGGAGGGACTACAAGGAGGCCAATGTCACTGGATCTCCAAGTAAATTATGGCAAGTAGTATGTAAGAAGACTGGAACTGTAGGGGAGGCCAGTTTATTAAGGATTTTAAAAGCCAAACAAAAGATTTTACATTTGTTTTTCAATATACTGGAGTGCAACTGAAGTTTTGTTGAATGGGGGAGTGACAGGACAAAACTTGGGCCTTTGGAATATCACTTTGGTAGCTAAGTGAGGAATAGATTGGAATGTAGAAAAACTTGAGGCAGGGAGATCAAGCAGCATCTAAGTGCAATAGCACAGATATGAGGTGTCACAGTATTGGTAGTGCCAAGGGGACCTTTTGGTGTACCCTAAAGACATAGGCATCCAAATCTGTTTAGAGCTAAGGTGTTCCAGAATCTAAGATGAAATATATAATAATGCTCAGTGAGGATCAAGAATACTTGAGCCAAAGAACAGCTCAGAAAACAAGTTGGGATGGCATGCTAATGGAAAGAAGAATTTAAGCAGTGAATACCAACAAAGTGAAGTCATCTCTTCTCTTTCCACAATGCTGCTTGAACCTGGAATTATAAATGAGAGTAGGAAAAAAAATCATCCAAGTGGACCTGGGCATGCTTTATACAAATGACACCTTAAATGAGAATTTACAGCATGCATGACTTCCTTTTCCACCTCACATATATTTACCCATAATTATTTTTCAGTGGAGTGGCCTGACATCAAAAAAAAAATATATTGGTAAAAGTCACTCCCCTTTAATAGTTCCCAGACTAGATTTCAAAGTGAGACAATCATTACAGTCTAGTCATTAAGCACTTTCTTTGTTCATGGGGATACTATGCCTATATACTCAATGCCTAATTACTTTGGACATTATCTAAGTTACCAAGGTAGGTGGCTATCTCACAAGGAGCTCATAGCACAGGTGACTGCCATTGCTCTGGAGGGTTAATTTCATTCCCACCCATTTTCTATCTGGCAGATCCCTTTGTCCACTGTCACTGAGACGTCTCAGATAGAAACAAAGGAATATAGCCGAACAAAACAAATAGAGATGCCCCAGTGCAACTGTCACCTAAACTATTATGAATATTTTTAGAGAAAGTATTTTAAATGCATTTAATCTATTCAGTCTGAAGACTCAAATATCAGGGTTTCTGCTTTAGTGATGTGTCAATGCTTGGCCGCACTTTAAAGTTTCAAGCTTTTCAGTGCAGCACTGAAGTCAGCCTTGACAGAACAATTTATCAGTACAGTAAGTGTTCACTATGTATAATATTAATGGCTTTTTTTTTTTTTTTTTTTTTTACAAATTTAAGTTTCTTAGCATCAAATGGAACCTTCAATTACAGAAGCTTCTTCATGGTAACTGGACCTTCTTTAGCTGGAAATGTAGAGATCACTGAGCAGGTCATGGGAGGGGACAATGGGCAGTCAGAAAGAAGGGAAGAATTAACCTGAGGTTCTGTTAGTTTTTTTTTTTTTTTAACTAACTCATTCTTGATTATTATTGTTATTAATATTCATTGAGTCCCTATTATATCTCTGGCACTATTCTAGGCACATGGGGGTCTCACCTGCTGGTCAGTTATGTACATTTATTTTAAAGCTCAATTGAGTTACATCAAAAAGTCCTTTTAATCAGACTTAAAAATATATTGCCTCGGTTTAATTAGGGTCAATCAATCTTTAGAGTAATTTTCTTTGTCTCTTTCAGAGTTATTTAATTCTACAAGTGTGCCTCACCCTAGCTCCCAAGAGTTCCAAGAAATCAAAGGCCCATTCTATCCTTCTGAATATTCCTCATTGTCAATCCTTAATGTAAGGATTGCAAATTTAAATATTAAACACATTGAATCTAAACCTGCCTCTTCTAATCACTGAAGGTTAACATTGGCGTCATAGAATCTTAGTTGAAAAAGACCTTAGGGATCACCTAATTCAGCTTCTAATTGAAGCTTTAATCTCAAATACAACATCCTCTTCAAAGAGATTGCCCAGTCAGCTTATAGTTGAACAGCTGTTGAAGAATTCACTTTATGAGATAGCCCATGTAAAATGTTTTGGAGAAAGACTGGGGAGCTCTAATAGCTAAAAATTCCGCACAGTACTTTGGCCCAAGAAAAATGAGAAGTTCTTGAAAGAAATGATTGTTGACTGACTGATAGGCAACATAAAGGCAAAGATTCCAAAGGAAAAATGAAGAAACTATCTCTAAGAATAATGTGATCAGGATCATGCAGGTAAATATTTAACAACCAGATGTATAGCCACGTGTACATATGCTCATAAAAGTATGTGTGTGTGTGTGTATATATATATATATATATATATATATATATATATACACATACATATGTGGATGTATATGATACCTCAGGTTTAATCTACATCACTAATATTTTCTTTATCACATCTAGACAATAAGAAAACAATAAATCAAGTTTTGATTTGAAATATTTAATACTTTCTAAGATGTAAATGAATACACTGAAAATTTAACAGTTGTGCACTTGAACGTTTTGCAATGCTCCTGAATTTTGTACAGAAAGAATTTGTCAATAAACCTACTCCTCAGAAAAATATGTGTAGAAGATGAAAGTGAAGGAATAATTATGAAAGATGACTAAAAAAGAATGACATGATCCTGTAAGAATAACGTCAGCAAGGCCAGTCTATGAGATCAGTAACATTTAAGTTTTGTATTGTGTCATTTAAAAAAAGCAGTTGTATATTTTGTTGGGGGCAATATGAAGATAATAAATAATACTGCTACTTTGACTTGTATATATATACTTGTATAAGAAATGAGAGAAAGAAGGCCATAAAGTTCAGATCGCATTTTCCTTTTCTTTTTTCCTTGAAAAGAGAATGATTTTAACTATAATGAAAGTAGATCAAAAATAATTAAAAGATAATTGAGATCTAAAATAAAAGAGATAATAAATGAACAGCTAGTGTTTGAAAGTCAATTGAAGTCACTGGTTCAAACAAATTGCAATGAAGAGTAACTCAAGAAAGGGCAAATGAAGATGCTGAGGAAAGCTTTGAAAAATCATGGACAACAGCAGAAGGCGATGTACTACCCTACAGGAGATGGATAACTTTGAATTTCTTTTAAAAGAGGGTGGAGTTTTCAAAATAATTGATGAAGAGATTAATTTCAATTTCTGAGAAAACTTTTAAAGGGATGTTTTGAGAAAAAGAAGTGATGATCACTGAGAGTCAAGATAACTTTAACAAGAACACGTGATGCCAGACTAAACACATATTCTTTGCTGAAAAACAAATTAGGTTCAAGGAAATGATGTGGATCTAGTATGCTAAAGATGTCAACAAAACATTTTAAGATGCCTATCATACATTCTAGTAGACAAAATGGAGAGATATCAGTATAGATGATAATCCAAATAGAGACTGGTTATATGACAAGATGAAAAGATCCATTAATGATTCACTATAAAAAGATATGTTTAATGGAATACCATTAAGATTTATCTATTGTTCTTTTCTATTTGATAATTTTATAAATAATTTTGATGAAAATATAAATATTTATTAATGCTTATCATATTTTCATGGTAAGATTTCTTAACTAAAATACTTGTTGAAAGTTATGGTTGAAAAACAAACCAAAAAAACTTAATAATCTTAATGGGATAGATTTGGTTAAATTAAGAGGAAATTAATAAGGAAAAATGAAAATCTTCCATATAGTTTTAAAAAAATCAAACAAATGCACGATGAGGAAAGTATGGAAACATTATCTTTCTGGAAAAGATATGGGGGTAAGACAAGTAGACTACAAACATGATGTTGCAACCAATTTATATGGTAGCCAAAAAAAGAAAACAAACAAAATTAAACAACTCAAAAGCTAATGTGACTTTAGGCTCACTAACAAGATACATAATGCTAGAGCAAGGATTGCTCTCTCTGCCCAAGTTAGACCACATTTGGAATTTTATGTCCATCTCTGGATACTATATTTTAAGAAAGAAATTTACAATATAGAGCATATTTAGAAGGCTAAATTGAAGGGGTATGCAAGGTCTAAATACAATGCTTTACAAGAAACAATTGACTGAACTAAAGATGTTTAGCCAAGAAGAGGAGTGCCAAGATGATTTCCTTCAAGTATTTAAAGGGCCATGCTTTAGAAATATATTAGAGTTGTTCATTTTGTATTTCAAAGAACATAGGTAGAAGCTCTGGGTCAAAGTTGCAGAGACAGTTGTAACAAGGATCAACAGAATAAAAGACTCCTTAACAATTAGATCTCTCCAAAATTGTAAATGGTTATCTCAAGAAATAAAAAAATAAACCACTCGCTAATGCATTTTTACTGATGTATAGATGAGCATATTATGGGGGGCCCCTTGTAATTGTGAGGTTCTGTTCAGATATAAGGTTGACTCAAGGACTCTTAAAGTCTTTTCCGATTGTTTATGATTCTTAGAAAGAGAATCAAAATAGCTAACTTATGCATTGTGTTTTAAGATGTGAAATGCATTGTATATGCTATCTCATTTGAGCTTCACAACAATCGGATGAGATAGGTTCTAGTATGCCTGTTTTTCAGAAGAGAAAACTAAAGCTGAGAGTTTAATGAACTTGCACAGATTCATGCAACTGAGGCAGTATTCAAATTTAAGTATTCTACCTGACAATTCCGCACTCTAGCCATGATGGGACCTATCTGCTTCCTGGGTGAAGTAGCAGATCTTTGAATCAGAATGGGAAATGATTGCAATCACTGATATAGAAAGGACTAGATACATCCAGCCTATACACTTTCATTCCATTAACTGTAAAGCATTTGAAAGTCACCTTTATTTATTTATTTATTTTTGTTTCTACTTTCAACTTTGGCTCCTTTCTCCCCTTTTTCCATTCTCAATCTATACATAGAGTCAGTTATTTAATAAATATTTAGTAAGTATCTATTATATGCCGGACACTGTGGTAAATGCTGGGATAAAAAGAAAGTTAAAAAATATTCCCTGCTCTCAAGGAACTCATAGTCTAATGGAGGAAAAAACGTGCAACAGGTATGTACATGGTATGTCATAAAATGTTTGAGAAAATAGCAAAGTAAAGCAAACTTTTTGATGATATTGTTAAAAATTATTAGAATTAAATGGATTGTCAAAGCTGCCAACTGTTAAAATGTGACAGCTTCTATGTGGTAAGGAAATAAGCATTTTAAGTGCCTACTATGTGCCAGATACTGTACTAACCACTTCTAAAATATTTAGTCATTTGATCCTTATAACAACTTTATATAGTAGATGCTATTATTATCCCTATTTTACATATGAGGAAATTGAAGTAGAGTGATTAGAAACTTAATAGGTTTTAGGACTATTAAGTATTTGAGGATGGATTTGAATTGAGATGTTCCTGACTCCAGCTTTACCTCCTGCACTGCCAAAATTTATTGATAATATGGTAATAGAAAAAATACTAATAAGGGTCAAAACCTTCTAATAATTCCTATGTCAAATAATAAGCTATACCTTTATAAGTAAAGTGATTATTTAACAGAAAAACTCTGGTCTCCCTACAAACTCTAATATCTAACTATATTCATATTCTCTTATGTGGGGCAGGTCACTTAAACTTCCCGAGTCTCAGTTCTTTTGTCTGTAAAATGAGGTAGTTGTAGTAGATGACAACTGAATTGCCTTTTAGTTTTACCTGTTTTCTTATTCTCCTTGTTAAGTAACATTTCTTGATATCAACTTTAAGGGATATTTTATATTCATTTTTCCTCAGATTCTCTTTTGTCTACTCTATTCTTCAAGGGACATAGTTCTCCTGTACCCTGTAATTTCACAGTTATTTGTTCTTGTTGTTGGTGCCTTCAGTCAGCATTAGTGTACCCTTCAGAATTCTAGTTATTGCTATTAGATTTAAAGTCAGAAGGGAGTTTAGTTCAAATCCTGCCTCCGACACAGTGCATAAAGCATAGGGAAACCTTTTATTCTCCCTTAGTTTTGATTTCCTCATTTGTAAAATGAGAAAACACAATGGTGTTTCAAAGATTGTGGTGCAGTTTTGATCTATTAAAGTTTGATAATTTTCACATTAAAATAATGATTTACTATATTAAGCTTTTGGGACACTATACGTCCTACTTCACAGAGCTATTGCAAGAATCAAGTGAAACATATATTGTAATTATTTTGTAAACATTATCAGGGTTATATGAAGAACTGCTATCATTACAGCTAGGACAAACTACAAAAATATTCACTTATTCTTCTCTGCTCTCATCTTCTCTCTCTCTTTCTTTCTTTCTGCTTTTATATTAGCTAGAAAATGGAGCTTAAAGTCTATTGGGGGATGGAGCACATACACTAATAACTATTATTAAAATAGCACATAATTACTACCACAGTGAGGGGCAAAGTGATATGTGAGATTCAAAGGGGAAAGGATCATTTACTACCAACTGGGAAACTAGTGAAGGTTCTAAAATTTAATGGCTACAATGGAGGAAGGAAGCAATTCCAAATATGGGGAATAGTGTGAACAAAGGTATAGAAGTGGGAAAACTAGAGGTGTGTATGTAGGCAGAGAGTAATCCAGCCTGGCCAGAGCATGCAGCCTTTAAACAAGAGCAAAACGAGGTATATCTGGAAAGAAAAGTTGACACCAGATTGTAGAATGATGTCTAAAACAAACAAACAAACAAACAACAAAACCATTTACTAAGTAGGTAAAAAGAAGAGTTTACAACAAAAAAAAATAATAAAGATTGAAGCTAAGCATAAGGATTCTATGTCATTTTGCCTGATATTTGGATAGTTTGGGTTATATATCTTGCATGTGTGCAACGAACAGCCATGCATCTTTCAAAATCATACCTGTTCATGATCAGGATCTATTTTTCCTTGTTTGGCATAACGAAGTATATTAGAGATTTGTAAATATTCTATGAATTGGGTCATGACTTTGCTGAAAGGACTTTCGAAGTTATTTTTACAAAGGCACTTCCTTGTGCTAATCCTATAGATATGCGGAGAACATTGCTTTTGAAAATGGAGTTTTGTTGTTCCTTCTATTTATGGGAGGAAACTTTTCTATCTAAGTTAGAAAAGACTTTGTTTTGCTATCTGAATAGTGTGCTATCAAATTAGTCTTTCCTATCAGAAGCCTTAACCAAAGGGACTTGAAAGAAAGTGATTTATTTGTAACACATTCACCATTCGAGACATGTTTTCCTGGGTGAGTCCAAGCCATAATTAAAGGTCTTCTGAAATGACTGGTCCATTTACTATGATGATTTTGCCTTATGCTGTATCTCCCCAACAATTCTACTCAGTATTTTGGCCAACAGATAATTGGTAAAGAATCTAAACAATTTCCTTTGGGAAAAGTTATTATAACTAATCTTATTTCTCCATGCTATTTATACAGAACATTGTTCCATAAAACAATAAAAGAATTTCAGAAAAGTTGGGCAGCAGATAATGGATAACATAATGGAAGCACAAAGTAATAGAGACTGTTGGTCTTGTTGTGAGAGGTGACCTGAATTGAAATCTTACTTCTAATATTTATTGTGTGACTATGGACATGTCATTTAACTTCTTTAAGCTCAAATTATTTTTCTGTAAAATGGGGATAATTAATAGCACTAATTTCATAAGATTGTTATGAAGATCATATTCAGCCACTTGTTATTTATGAATTTCCTTTTATTTAGAATTAACTTCTGAGAGAACAAACAAAACCTCCTAGAACCCTATACATTGATCATTATGAATGAGAGACAAAGAGATTGAGAGAGAAAGAAAGAGAGAGAGAGAGAGAGAGAGAGAGAGAAATAGAGACAGAGACAGAGACAGACAGACAGAGAAATATATAAAAAATGAAAAATACAAAGTGGAGGGAAGGAGGAATAGAGAAAACATGAAGAGAAGTGGTTACCATAAGAATGAAAAAAGAAAAGGGAAGGAAGAAAGCAAGGGAGATGGTAAGAGATTGCACCTAGAAAATTAAAACAGGCTCCAAAATTCAAATAAATGAATGTTGGCAATATTATAGCTAGCATTTATAAAGAATGTACATATTTTATTACATTTGATTTTCCCAACAATTCTGAATTGAATAGTACATTTCTCCCACCTATTTTAAAGGTTAGAAAACTGAAGTTCAGTGATTTTAAGTGACTTTCCCAAGAACATATGGCTAATGGTTTTGATTACATGCATATAGGTTGTTTGAATTCCAAGTCCAGAGTCCAGAGCTTTATCCATCACCCCACATTGTGACTTCATAAGATAAGTAGAAAAATACTTTTGTTAAAACTGAAATGCCCTACTCATATAGACCAGTTGATGGAAGTTTTCCTGAATTCTAGGCCATAAGACTATGTGTACCTCCTGGATACCAGGAGTAGAAGGGATTTTGAGTTCAGTTCTTTGGAGGGCATGCTTTGATAGCATCCCCTCCTCTATGCCAGGGAAAGCTGCTCCTGGGTTTATCAGTCTCTGACATGGCTGGGAAGCTTTGTCATATTTCCGGCTGTGGCAGATTGGATCACAATGGAACAGCCTTGCTTTCTACCCTGCGTCCAAATTGGATATAGACCTAGAGAAGGATTTCCAAATGCTCTAAAAATCTGGGACACTTCTTTTGCCATCCTCTGCATCCCAGCAACTGTTCCCAAACCTTCTAGCACTTGTCTTACAGCCATTTAGTCCCGAGTCATAGGAAATTTGTTCTCCCCTGGTAAAAGGAAGTATGAACTGTGTTTATCCATTAATCAAATGATACTAGGACCTTTCTCAACCACAATTACATAGGAAAGGGCTTGGGAGCTTGGCTTATTTTCACTTTTTCTTTTGTTTTCTTCTACCATCAGTCCAGTGGCCAAAGAAGAATTAGCCAGAAATCTGTTTGTTGGGATAACTTCCCAAATTGCATCATGCTCAATGGCCACTCTTAAAAACAAAATTTACTACCCTAAAACTTCATATATGTATATATGTGTGTGTGTGTGTGTGTGTGTATGTATACACACACACATATATGTTTTATATATATATATATATATATACACACACACACACACATATATATATATTTGCTGAGGCAATAGGGTTCAAATGACTTGCCCAGAGTCACACAACTAGGAAGTATTAAGTGTCTGTGACTGGATTTGAGCTCAAGTTCTCCTGACTTTAGAGCAGGCACTCTATACACTGCACCATCTAGCTGCCCTGACTAAAATCACTTAAATTGTGTAATTATAGAATAATAAATGATCATTTAGTTTAGCCTTCAAAAGAAGATGAGGTAATATGTCCAATGTCAAGAAATTCAATTCACAAACATTTATGAAGTACTTAGTTGTGTACAAGGGCCTAAGATGCCCTACAAGATGAATATCCAGATAAAAAGCCTTTTGCCCTTTAAGAGACTACCCTCTACTCTAAGGATACAGAGTATCTCATAAATACAAAGTAACTTCCAGAGGGAAAGAATTCAGTATCTGCATTTGTTAAATACCTATTATGTGGCAGGCACTGCACTTAGCAATAAGGATACAAAGAAAGACAAAAACAATTTCTATCTGATAGGAGTTCCTAGTCTAATAGAGGAGATAAGCATGAAAATAGTTACACATGTACAAGATAGTTAAATAGTAGGTAGAAATTTAACTCAGAAGAGAAAATACTAAGAAGTGGAAAAGTTACAAAAATCTTTATATGAGAGGTGGTCCCTGAATGCTGCTTTTAAAGAAATTTAGGGATTCTATCAGGCAGAAACTAGCCAGGGGATCTCTTGTGCTTTAAAGGCTAGAAGTCAAAAATGGAATTTCCTGCATGAAAAATGGCAGGTAGAACAGTTGCCTAGAATAGAACATGTGTGAAGGAAAATCATGAAATAAGGCTGTCAGGGTATGAATGAGCAAGCTACAAAAGAATGGATGAAATAAGAAGTAGCAAATAGAAGACTTAATCCCATTCCAAATTCAGGGCTTTTCCCTCTGGGCCATGAAGCCTCTCCAACACTTGGGTGCTGGCACAGCTTAGAAAAATGTTATGGGAGTATTGGCTCCTAGGAGCAGGAACATTTGGGCAATGGTCTCCTGGAACAGAAACAGTCATTTGGTAGCAAAGTTGCTAACTGAATTTTGCTATAGCCACACTGGTTTTAGTAGGAAAATGATAAATAGGAACCTCTGGGAATTCAACTGATTCTTAATTCTATTGACAGTAACCATGGCTGGGGAACTGTGCTCTCCATTCCCTGGCCCTGATGAGAGCCACATATAGCCATGTCTGTTCTCTTTCTCTCTCCAATATCTATAGGAATTGCTCATTTTCCTTTTACATCAAAGTAACGCATAAGCACTGGAGTGTTGAGAAATTAAACACACAAGCTCTGATGTTTGGACATATGTTATAGTAGGTTAAAAGAAAAAAAGCCCAACTTCCTTCATTATAATTGTATCCTTGGTTAGAAATTTCTATTGTGACTTTCCAATAAAACTCTTCACATAATCAAGTTATATACATTACTTTAGATAACTCAGAATTCACAGGTGTTCATTCACAGAACCATATCAGCTTGGAAAGGAAAGAACCCTATCAGCTTCATTAATTTAAATTTTCCTGTTTGAATAATACTATTGCATAAAGGGAATCAGCAGGACAGAGTGGAAAGATTATTGAGTTTAATGTCAGAGAGCCTGGGTTCAAATCATAGTTATTACTATCTTTTGACTTTGGATACATCACAACTCCATTGTTACTGTCTCTAAAACAAAATGGTTGAATTACATGATCTTTTCTAATGATACCTTGATGAGCTATGATGTTTTAAATAGACATTGTCTGGTAAAAAGTTGATAGAAGCAAAGAGTGGTACTGTTGACTTCTTAGGACACCTTCCCTTTGAGATGAATTTTTCTCAGGTCTTGAAAGCTGGAAAAAAAAAGACTCAAATTACAACATAAATGAGTTATATTAGGCAGATGATAAAGTCAAAGTACAAGATTGGAAAACTGTTGGCTGAGGAATGCTATAGAATTATCTTGTGTGGAGGACTTAAAAGAGAGAATGGAGGAACCTCCGTCCTAGGGAACACATGTTCAAAAATTGATGACTATTTTTAATATCTTTTCTAGATCTAAGATGATCTGACCTGATTAAGTTGTCTAAGAGCCTGCAATTGTTACTAACATAGGGCCAAAGTGCCAGGTATGCATTCTGCAAACAAAGAATGTTTTATGAGTCAGTGAAAAGAAATCATAGCTGGAGAAAAGTATCATTTAATTCAGGAATAGAAGGATGCTAGGGCGCTTGTTAAATGATCTTGAAGAAGAAATTAGGATTTTGCACTTTTGTATCTTTCTAACATTTTCAGTATTTTCAGGCTGTTTGACCCATTTCATAATTTGAGTTTTTTTTTTTCCTTTTCCTGGCTCTGAGAGAATTCATAACATTCAGTACTGATGCTTCTCCAACAAGCATCTGTTCTGTATCATCATACCCCAAATGTAATATTGAAGAGCAAATCCATTCTGTTTTGGCTTTCAGGCTTCAGGGTCTCTTCAAGCCAGGCCTTCTGATAACTCTCTATCTCAGGGCTTCTTTTCTCTTTATACCCTCACTTGTCCAGATATTTTATTGAATATTAAAGTCTTGCCTGAAGTCTAGGACCTTATTTTTACCTTCCTAATGAACATATTCACTTGGATGAAATCAGGCAATCAATCATTCAATCAATAAGTATTAAAAAAAAATCTTATTACATGCCAGGTATGAAATAGTCTTTGTTCTCCAAGAATTCACCTTCTAATTGTGGAGAGAATATGTAACAACTAGGTACATGCAAGATATATAATGAGTTGGGAAAGTACTCTCAGAAGGGAAAGTACTAGCAACTGAAAGTGGCTAGGGGTAGTGGGAGAATCAGGGAAGGTCTCTTACAGAAGATGGGATTTCAAGGAGCTTTGAAAAATGTCAGTGAAACTAAGGGATAGATGGGGACAAAAGGGATCAAGCTAAATATTAGAGATAGCCATTATAAAGAAAGAGACAGACACGGACTGTTATGGTTGAGAAAGAGCAAAGAGGTCAGTGTATCTAGATCATAGAGTGCATGAAGAATAATAACAAAAAAACTGGAAGGAGTATAAAGGCGAGGCTAGGGAAGACTTTAGATATCAGCAAATCAGTAATGTTTAATTTCAATATGTCCTAAATGGAGCTCACATTCTAACTCCAAACGTAGTCTTCTTCACAACTTCCTCAGTTTATGGCATTGGAATCCAGTTTTTAGTCATGTTTGTCCTTATTCCACCCTTCCAAATCAAACCAGTGTCAAGTCCTATTAACTATTTTTAATGAATATTTCTTGGTTGCACTCTCTCCATCCCCAGCCCTTTATATTTATTCATACCCTAATTCGGGACTTCTTTGCTTCTCATGTTGATGATTGCAATAGCATCATGAATACTCTTTCTGTTCTCACATCTCCAATGCATTCTTCATACAGCTACCAAAATATCCTTCTGACCATGTCACTTATCTGCATAAAAATTTTAATTGGTAGGAAAAAAATTAAACTCAGCCTGGCTTCTTAGGCCATCTGCTCCCACTTAACTTTCCCAGTCTTATTTTCAGTTTATTCCTCTTCATACAGCCAGAACACCATTGTTCTACGGGCTGTTCCTTGGAATTAGCATGTCCTTTCCTACTAAGTGGTGTAGTGGACAGAGAATTGGGCTAGCAGTCAGGAATACCTGGGTTCAAATATGGTTTCAGATATTTACTAACTGTGTCACCTTGGTCTTTTGTCTACTTCAATTTCTTTAGCCATAAATTGTGGATAATAATGGTACTTATCTCCCAGAATTTTCTGAGGATCAAATGGGTAACATTTGTAAAGTACTTAGGAGAATATTTGATGTGGTTCAGTTGTTTGTTATTTAAAACAACCGTTCAACTCCTCATGACTCAATTTGGGTTTTTTTTTGGGGGGGGCAAATATAACTGGATTGGTTTTCCATTTTCTCCTCAAGCTTATTATATAGGTAAGATAATTGAGGCAAACAGGATTAAATGACTTGCCCAGTTTTCCACAAATAAAAAGTCTCTGAGGCTGAATTTGAACTCAGGTGTTCCTGATTCCAGACATAGCATTCTATCCAATATGCTACCTACCTTCCCTGTCTGGAATGTATTAGGTACTTAATAAATGTTTGCTTTCTCCCTTCTCTGGATCCATATATTTGCAGAAAGCTATTCTCTAAAACTGGAAGAAAATCTTTCCTCTTATTCTTCTCTTGAATGTTTTTTTTTTTTTTTTTTTTATCTTCCTTCTTTGCTAACTCTTCCAATGTCCCAGGAAAATCAATGATCCACTCCTAACTACCCAGATAAAAGTGTTTCTTTCCATTTCAAATTTTTCTCCCTCATGTCCTATCATTTTCAGTCTGGTAACGTACTTATCTTTTTACATTCTGTATCTTGCCTATCATAAGATCCTAAAAATAATGATTATGTCATTTTTCACTACCAAAATAAAACTCATATTTATCTAGTTGTTCAACATTTATAATTCTACTTTGTAAAAAAAAAATAAATTAGCAAGTGTTATAGCAATCTGACAGCTGAGGAAAATGAAGTACAGAAAAGTTCAATAATTTTCTAAAGTCAAAAACTGATATATAACCAAAAGGCCTCTATTTCTACCATGCAGTCTTAATATTCCAAATGTCTAGTAAAGTAAAATCAGAATTTCTTTTTTTAATTTATTTTTAACACAAATTGCTTTATGAATCATGTTGGAAGAGAAAAATCAGAACATGGGAAAGATAAAAAACAGAAAAAAAGAACTGAATATGGCATATAATGATTTACATTTTTTCTCCTTAGCTCTTTTTCTGGATGTAGATGGCATTTTTTTGTCTAAAGTTATAGGGATTTTTTAAAGTCATTGAACCACTGAGAAAAACCAAGTCTTTCATAGTTAGTTGATCATTGCACAGTCTTGTTGTTATTGCATATAATGCATTCCTGGTTCAGCTTATTTTGTTCAGCATCAGTTCATGTAAATCTTTCCAGACCTTTCTAAAATCAGCTTGTTAATCATTTTTATAGAACAATAATATTTCATTACCTTCATATACCACAGTTCGGTCAGTCATTCCTCAACTGATGGCCTCATAAAATCAGAATTTCTGATAATGTCTAAGTAGCTCTTCATTATAAACTATACGTAGGGTGTTCACAGTACATTCAATCACTAGTTATCTAGCTTTTATTTGGAGAGCTCCAATGAAGAAGAGCACATTTCCTCCAAAGACAGTGCAATCCATTTTGAAATAACTCTATTGGGAAATTTTCTTGATATCAAGTCTAGAAACTCATCTTTTCAAATTGCACTCATTGATTCCAATTTTATACTCTATGGCTACAGAACAGAAGTTTAATTTCTCTTCTATGTGATAACTCTCTAAAGAGAATCATGTCCATATGCCTAAGTCTAAAGTCTAAAGGCCTCCACATCCTTCAAATGATTCACAAATGGCATGAATTTGAGTCCTATTAGCATTCTAGTTGATTTTTTCTGTATCTGATACCGTATTACTTGTTCATATCCTTACTAATGAGCTAATATAAGTAAATCTCTCTTAAAATCTTTAAAGGCTATGTGAAATTAAAAATTTCATTATTGTTATTAAAATCTGGGACTTAGAATTAAACATAATATTCTTGATGCAGTCTAACTAGAAACAATATCTTTCTTAATGCATATTAAAATCACATTGACTTTTTTTGGCTGTATTATCACCCAGCTGTTTCACATTAAGCTTGTAGCTGACTAAACCTCCAGATCATTTCCAGACAAACTGCTGTTTAACCATGCTTGCCCTATCCTGTATTTTGTGAAGTTGAATTTTTAAAACTCAGATATAAGACTCAAATAGTCTCATTATTTTAGATAAAATTTATATTAGATCAAACCCAATATGATAGCTATCTCTCTTAGGTTTGTTTCATCTGAAACTTTGATAAGCCTGTGCTCTATCTTCAGCTAAGTTTTTTTTTTTTTCCTCAATGGCATGTAATTTTTTTTTAATTTTAAAATTATTACTTTAATTTTCTCCAATTATATGTAAAAACTTTGTACATGTAAAGCTTTTTGTTTATATGTACTTTCATTTTTTCACAGTTTCAGATGAATCATGTTGGAAAAGAAAAATCAGAACAAAAGAGAAAAAACACAAGGCAAAAAACAACTGCTGAGAAGAACCAAGTCTGTCTGGACTGATCATTGCCCAATTTTGATGTTATAGGGTACAGTGAATTCCTGGTTCTTGTTTTATTCAGCATCAGTTGATGTAAATCTTTCTAGGCTTTTCTAAAAATCATCGTTCATTTTAAATAGAATGATAATATTCCATTACTTTCATATATCATAACTCATTCAGTTATTCAACTGATGGGCATCTACTTATTTTTTAATTCTTTGCCACCACAAAAAAGAACTGCTACACATATTTTTGCACATAGGGGTCATTTTCCCTCTTTTTTGATCTCTTTGAGACACAGACCAAGTAGTGACTTTGATGAATCAAAGGGTATGTACAGTTTTATAGTCCTTTAGGCATAATTCCAAATTGCTCTTCATAATGTTGGATCATTTCACAACTTCACTAAGAATACATTAGTGTCTCAGTTTTTCCACAACACTTCCAATATTTATCATTATCATCTTGGTCAATCTGATAGATGTGAAGTGGTTCCTCTGAGTTGTTTTAATTTGCATTTCTCTAATCAATAGTGGCTTAGTACATTTTTTCATATGATTATAGATGGTTTTAATTTTCTCAACTGAAAATTGTCTGTTTATATCCTTTGACCATGTATCAATTGGGAAATGGCTTGTCTAAAAAGAATTTTTATCATTAGCTGTTTGTTCTGAGTTGCAAATTCTCTTTCCTCTCCTGAGATAGCCAGAAATTTGATATGTATTATATATGTGTAATCATGTAGAACATTTCCATGTTAGTCATTTTGAGAGGGGAAAGCTCAACAAAACAATGAAAAAAATAAAAATAAATAAATAAATGCCATTAGGTCTGTATTCAGGTGGCAACTGATAAATATTTTAAATTGCATAGTATCAACTACTAAAACCTGGAGAAATTCACTAAGAAAGTCTTTCTCAGGAGAATGGGAGTGATGGAAAGGTCAGATGGGGATGAGAAGCAGATTTCATACTTCAGTAGCTATGAGTCCAGAATTTACTGGTGTGGGGACAATACAAAAGAAATGGTGTATTTTAACCACTGAGAAATGAATATCATTGATAGGTTATGAGACTATGGAATTTCCTTTTTTGAGATTGCCTTGTGTTCAATGATGATATGTTCTGTCACAAGAGGATTTCATAGTTGGTAATAGGACTTCAAAATATGGGCTAAAGGAATCCAGGCAGGAGATGGCAGTGAGAAATCAGTCTGTTACAGAATAGAAGGTCCAGGTGTTACAGAATAACACCCAGTTGATATATTTCCTTTGGATAAATAATGATATTTTCAGATTACTTCAATAGTTCTGCTTCACAAAATAGTTAAAAAGCAGAGGAAAAATATAGTTGAAGTTGAAATAATCATAACTAAGAGAAAATAGATCATTAAGTAGAGATTAAAAGGAAAGAAAATATAAGAATCATTGATCAGGATCTAGAAGAGGCATAGAGATCAAAGGTAATGAAGTAGAATCAGATAATTTTCTTTACATATCACAAGGTTGATCACATTTCTTCTCTTTCATCACTCTTTTTCATAAAAAAATGATATTGAGGAACAAAGTGAGGAAAAAGCATAAGAGGACATAATGGAGGAAAATACATAATCTTAAGAAATGTGAATCTGATGACTCAAAAAATGGAAAATGAGAGCAGAATAAGTTAGAAAACACAATTCAAAAATATGTTGTTTAAATGTAACATATTGAAATAAAGATTCACAGAAAGCTAAAATTAGGAAGTAAAGCATAATTTAACATGTTTCATTTGAATTTTGAAAATTAGTAACAATCATTGTCTCAAATAGATCTACAAAATTAGTAGTGGTAAAAGAGATAAATAAGAACACTATGTTGTGTCTAAAGGCACTGTATACAACAAAATAATATCAATATTTAATGCTTAAAGGAAAAGTTAATCAAATTACAAGAAGATAGATAACAAAATTCTAATAGTAAAACACATACTCACTACAACACAAAATTTATAATAAAGTGTCTTTGAAGAAAATAATTTAAGCTGGCATGAAGCCTAAAAAAATTTAATCCTAAAGAATTAATGACTCAAAACAAATTATAGAAATAAAAAATAATTTCAATAAATAATATGACAATGTAACAAATAACCAAAATATATTAGAAGCAGTTAAAGTAGACCTGAAGGAAAAAAGGTGTGGAAAGTGTTCCAAAAATCTTACTGCTATTTTTACTTTAATATACTTTGGGCAGCTAGGTGGCATGTGGATAGAGCACCAGCCTTGAAATCAGGAGGGATATGAGTTCAAATCAGACCTTAGACACTTAACACTACTAGCTGTGTGACTCTGGGCAAGTCACTTAACCCCAATTGCTTCAGAAAAAAAAAATATATATATATATATATATATACATGAAAAACTTACAAAATCATTTGAAAGCAAAAATATTTACATTTATCATTTTGTTTTGTGAATGTTATATTTTCAATTTTGATTTTAACAAGACAGGACCCTCCAACATTATGCAATATATATAGGATAATTTTATATGGCATATTTAAGCACAGTTTAAAATGAAATACACAAATTAATAAAATGAGAAATAAAGATTTCAATCTCAATAAGATATTGAACAAATCTTTTTTTAAATTATTATTATAGCTTTTTATTTACAAGATATATGAATGAGTAATTTTTCAGGATTGAATCTTGTAAAACTTTCTGTTCCAACTTTTCCCCTCCTTCCCCCCTCCCCTCCCCAGATGGCAGGTAGACCCATACATATTAAATATGTTAAAGTATATGTTAAATACAATATATGTTTACATATCCACACAGTTATTTTGCTGCACAAGAAAAATCGGACTTAGACATAAGATAAAAATAACCTGAGAAGGAAATCAAAAATGCAAGTGGACAAAAACAGAGGGAGTAGAAATACTATGTTGTGGTTCATACTCATTTCCCATAGTTCTTTTGCTGCATGTAGCTGGTTCTCTTCATTATTGAACAAATGGAACTGATTTAGTTCATCTCATTATTGAAGAGAGCCATGTCCATCAGTATTGATCATCATATAGTATTGTTGTTGAAGTATATAATGACCTCCTGGTCCTGCTCATTTCACTCAGCATCAGTTCATGTAAGTCTCTCCAGGCCTTTCTGAAATCATCCTGCTGATCATTTCTTACAGAATAATAATATTCCATAACATTCATATACTACAACTTATTCAGCCATTCTCCAATTGATGGGCATCCATTCAATTGCCAGTGTGGATAGCATTTTTTAGTAATAAAGTATTTTTAAAATTAAGGTATGTACATTGATTTTTTTTAGACAAAATACTACTGCACACTTAACAGAATACAATATAGTGTAAACAGCTTTTATATGCATTGGGAAACCAAAAAATTTGTGTGACTTGTTTTATAGCAATATTTGCTTTATTGCAGTAGTCTGGAACTAAACCCACAATATCACTGAGGTATGTCTGTATCTTAATTTGTTTATCCATTATTAAATTGATGGGCAAACCCTTAGTTACTGCCACAAAAAGAACTGTCAAGGAAGGAAGGGAAAAGTGGGAAAGAGGGGAAAAGTTGGAACAGAAGCTTTTGCAAGGGTCAATGTTGAAAAATTACCCATGCATATGTTTTGTAAATAAAAAGCTATAATAATTTTTAAAAAGAAAGAACATTAAAATAAAAAAAAGAACTGCCCCCCAATTTTTTTTTTACATAAAGAACCTTTTATTTTTTCCCTATTCCTCTAGAATTATAGGCTTAGTGGTAGTAATTAGCTCAACTTTTACAAATGAGAAAATTAAGGCATAGAACAGTTAAATGATTTGCTCAAAGTTGTACAAGTACAAACAAGGAATAATATGTGCTAGGCACTATGCTGGGTGCTGAGAATATAAAGACAAGGATGAAACTGTTCCTGCCTTCATGAAACATATATATTTTTTATTATTATTATAGCTTTTTATTTACAAGATATGTGCATGGGTAATTTTTCAACATTGACTCTTGCAAAAACCCTTCCAATTTTTCCCTTTCTTCCTCCCACTTCCTCCTCCAGATGGCAGGTAGACAAATACACGTTAAATATGTTAAAGTATATGTTAAATACAATATATGTTACATATACATACAGTTATTTTGCTGCACAAGAAAAATCGGACTTAGAAATAAGGTAAAATTAACCTGAGAAGGAAATCAAAAATGTAAGCAGACAAAAACAGAAGGAGTAGAAATGTTATGTAGTGGTTCATAATCATTTCCCAGAGTTCTTTTACTGGGTGTAGCTGGTTCTATTCATTATTGAACAAATGAAACTGATTTGGGTCATCTCATTGTTGAAGAGAGCCACATCCTTCAGAATTTATCACATAGTATTGTTGTTGAAGTATATAATGACCTCCTGGTTCTGCTTATTTCACTCAGCATCAGTATATGTAAGTTTCTCCAGACCTCTCTGAAATCATCCTGCTGGTCATTTCTTACAGAACAATAATATTCCATAACATTCATGTACCACAATTTATTCAGCCATTCTGCAATTGATGGGCATCTACTCAGTTTCCAGTTTCTGGCCACTACAAACAGGGCTGCCACAAACATTTTGGCACATACAGGTCCCTTTCCCTTCTTTAAGATCTCTTTGGGATATAAGCCCAGTAGTAACACTGCTGGATCAAAGGGTATGTACAGTTTGATAACTTTTTTAGCATAATTCCAAATTGCTCTCCAGAATGGTTGGATTTGTTCACAATTCCATCAGCAATGTATCAGTGTCCCTGTTTTCCCACATCCCCTCCGACATTTCGCATTATCTTTTCCTGTCATTCTAGCCAATCTGACAGGTGTGTAATGGTATTTCAGAGTTGTCTTAATTTGAATTTATCTGATTAATAATGATTTAGAGCATCTTTTCATATTCCTAAAAATAGTTTCTATTTCTTCATCTGAAAATTGTCTGTTTGATATTGAACAAATCATAAATTGAATTCCATAAATTAAATCCCAAAGAGGGTAAGCACAAAGCCATATGTATTTACAATCAATTTCTGTGAACGTTAAAATAGTTTCCTTATTACATAAACTCTTTGCAAAAAAAAAAAAAAAAGAAAATAATAAATTCTGCCAAACATTGTCCTGAGAGCCAAATCAAGAAAAAAACAAATCAGAGAAGGATATTTACAGACCAACATTCCTAAAAAATATTTAAAATATTATGATATAGTTAAAAGATTATAGACTACAACCAAGTTGTATTTAATCTGGGAATTCTGGATTGGTTTAATCTTAGGAAAACTATAAACAAATGGACATATTAAATAATTATAATTATTTCAATGTGCATAAAGATTATATTTTTTATAAAATGCAATGCTCATTTTGGTTAAAAATATTGAAAAGCACAAGAATAAGTGGATGCAAGTATTTCTTATATCCCCATTGCAACATGTTCTAGCATATGCTCAGTTACCTGGATAATTGTGGAAGGTGAAATCTTGATGCCAAACAGCATACCCCAAGTAAAATCATTTGACTAATGGGTTAAACCAGGTTGAGGGTAACCAGCAAATTTTCAGTCCATAGGAGTGGATATCTATGTCAAGCATATGAAAACTTTTCCAAACAGAATGGGCAGATAAGAACAATTCATTCCTATGGTTATGACAGCAGAAGAAGCAATTGCTGTGGAGCATTTAGAATTTGGTCAGACATTAAAGATGTCAGGATTATCCACTGCATCCCAGGCCATCACCAGTCATTCCAATTTTTGTTCTGCTGCTGGACTTTGAAAACTCTGAGAGACTGATGAAGTTGTGCAACTGTCTGAAATCAATCTGTCACTTATGATGTCGTTGGTCCTCTTCAAAAAAGTGAATAATGAAGAATGTTTTCCTATATCAAGATCAGCAATGGGAACCCAAATATACTGCAAAGTTTCATGAAGCATGACAGTCACAATTCACTTGTAATCAGCTGTTTTTTCTCCAATCCTCCTTTTATCTCAGAGAACCCTTGTGTTTTCTTTATGTCTTCTCTGCTAGTATGAATAAATCAAGGATATATTGATTTAACATAATACGTTTTCTACATACCTGACTTTTCTTTATTCTTCCTTCCTCAAGTCTCTTCCTACTTGAATTGATCTTCTATTCAACTGCCAATGAAATTTTTGTAAATCAAAGACCACAGGGTACTTCAACATACATGTCTGTGTATATTGATCTTTCAAATAGCCTAACTTTCTACTTCCATGATACATTCAATTCTCATGACCTATTCCTCTTGCACCAAACCTTATTTACATATAGATGTGATCATACTCGACCTTTTTTTCTATTTTTTTCCTTTGTTCATGAAACTTAAATTCCATTATCTGATTTTTATTTGCACTTTTCATTTATGTGATGTATTTCTTTCCATTCTTTGTCTACTTCCCTCCTTTTTTTCATTATATTACTCTTCCCCATCCTTTGCAGTACTCTTTTGAAATCATCAAAACACCACAGAATTATTTTCAGGGCTTCTATTTGTAGCATACCTTAAGGCTACTCTATCTGCCCACCCATCGGTGGCCACGACTAGGCTAGGTCACCTGCCTTTGGGTTCCAACCCGGATCACACAGAGATAGACCAATCAAGAGATGCAACCATTCTATCTTTACTCAATCATCTTCTCAGTGTGGGTAGCAGGAAGCAAGAGCACAAGAGAGCAAATTCTGCTCAAGGCTGTCTATTTATGCTGCCTTTCTTCGGGGATTGCCTGTGCCCAGCCCACTCAGAACTGTGTAGGCTTCTGGAGTTAGTACTGCATCCCAGGAGGAGCTCTAGCAATCTCCTTGCCATCTCAAGAAACCTCTTAGCAGTTCCTTTAACTCCTGCCAGACACAACCTCCTGCCACAGAGGCGAAGCCTCTTTTTACCTCCTGCGCCCACCCTACTAGCTGACATGGAGGACAGACTCCATGGCACATCTCAAAGAGAGAGCAGTGCATCATTGCCCCTAACAATTCTCCCTTTTTTTATTATTGAGACTGAATGTTTTCATGTTGACTAATGAGAAGTTCTCCCATAAGCATTTCTATAGAATTTTTAAGAATACATATAAAGCATCCTAGTAAACTAGGCAAAAGCAAAAGAAACAATAATAAAAAAATTGGCTACAGAGAGCCCATGGGATACAATAGAAGGGGATGGGAAAGGAAGTATGTTAGATCCAATTACTAAGCCAGTCCGACAAAGGTAGTCATCTCTCTGCTATGGCGCTGTTTCAGGCATTTCCTAGATCATCTCCTTCTCTTCTTTTTCAGCTCCTGTTTTCATAGGGGCAACTTTCCTTGTTCTTCTTTCTGGAATCCAGCGGTTTTCCCCATCAGGACCTGCAAGACATAAATATCCCGCCCCTCTCCAAAGTACTAAGGATGGACCTTGCCAATGTCCTACCACGATCTTCCAAAGGAACTTTTCAGTGTTCTCCGGGGCTTGAAATGATGTTTTTATGGGGCTTAGTTTTCTGTCCTGTCCATAAGATTGTGCCAAATGTATCATTCCTGGAGAGAGGCTGGTATCCCTATCCAGGCACAAAAAACTAAGTATATAAGGTCTTATCCACATCCGCCTGTGTGGGCCATCAGGGATTCTGTCTGCTTCCTCCCCTTTTCTATTTAACAAGGGTGGCCTTCAAAGTACAATGGTCCTGTTCCACTAGGGTTTGACCCTGTAGATTACAGGGAATCCCTGTCACATGTTTAATGGCAAATGTGGTGAGAAAATGTGGCCATCTGCTTAGAGGTATAAGTTGGACCATTGTTGGTCTTTGGTATTAGGAACTCCTTGAGAGGAGAAGCAACTATACAAATGTTTAATGACCAAAAGAATATTCTCACAGGAGGCCACTGTGGCCCAAAGGAATTTAAAAAAGGTGATGTGAATGGCCACATGGCCCACATGTCACATCCATTTGCCACAAATCATTGGGGAATAAACCTTTGGGATTAATTCCTGTACTAGGTGGAGGAGGGAGAAACAGAACACACTGAACACACTGCTTCACTATCTGTTGGGCTTGTTCCCAGGTGAGGCCATAAAGGTGATGTAGAGAATTAGCAGGTAAGTAGAGAAATTCATGATCACATTTAGGGGGTGAAGTGACTGTGAAAAGGGAGCATTGTAAACCATGGTTCACCACCTCATTGACCTATGCCTCCTGCATAGCACTGGTGAGAATATATATGCAGGATGTAAATGGGATGTTTCTGAGTTTGTTAAATCATCTGCAATTCAGCAAGAAGGTTAGCAATTAAAGAATTCTGAGGCTGTAGGACAGCATCCTCAATGCCTCTGAGCACTCAGACAGCATATAAGCTATTTGATATGATGGTAATGGACTCAGGTATCTGCTACAGGCCTGGAGGATAGCAAAAAGCTCATTTTTCTGGGTGGATTCATAAGTGTCTAATACCAGAATCTCTTCTGAGTGCTCATGATAAATTGAGGTCTTGCGGTTCTTAGTGGTGTCAGTAAAGATATTTGTGCCTTGCACAGGCTCATCAACAATTGTCTTATCAGGGGGCTGTACCAGAATATGGGACAGCAAGGGAAGGAGTAAGTATGTAAAATGGAGGTTTAGTGTAGCCCATGAGCACAATAGGCCCATGGCCAATAAGTTTGCATCATGACTTTTCTAGCTCAAAGGGTTAATACGGTTATTTAGTCCATTAAAATGCTCACCTATGTTTACTTTTTTATTTTTTTCTTGACTCGTGTTTGCATGTAAAATTTTATACTGAGCTCTGGTTTTAAATCAAGAATATTTAGAAGACCACTTTTTCATTATAGATTCAGTTTCCACCTATAGGATATACTACTTTTCTTAGGAAAATAGACTTGGTTAAATAAGATTTTTTTATTTTCTAGAGTGTTATAATGCAAGTTCTCCAGTCCTTTAAAGTATGACTGCTAAATCGTTTATTTTCCTGATTGGTTCCTCAGTACTTAAATTCTTTCTTTCTGACTGCTTACAATATTTTTTCTTTGATCTGTGAACTCTGTTATATATATATATATATATGTTCCAAGGAATTTTCATTTTGAAGTTTCTTTCGGATAGTGACTAGTAGATTCTCATAGTTCAAAAAAGATTGTTCTTCTAAGATTCATTGAAATAGGATTTCTAATAGATTTTGTTTGGTTGGAATTTTTTTGGTGATGACTTTCAAGTAGTCCAGTTTTTCTTGAATTCTCTCTCCTTGATCTATTTTCCATGTCAGCTATTTTCTTTTTCTTTGGTATATTTCACAATGTTTTGGTATTTTGACTTTGTTTTATTATTTCTTGATGTCTCATGGAGTAATTAGCTTCTAATTGGCAGATAGGTGGATAGAGTGCCAGACCTAGAGTCAACAATATCTGTTAAATCTTGCCTCAAATGTTTATTAGGTCTGTGATCCTGGGCATATCAACTAGTTTGCCTCAGGTGCCTCCTCTGTAGCTAAATAAGGAAATGGCAAACCATTCTACTATCTTCCAGAAAAACCCCAAATAGGGTCACAAAAATTTAAGATATGATCAAAAAACAATTAAACAATAACAATAATTTTCACAAAGTTTTTTCTGAGATTTTATATCTTTCATTCTGAGCTATTAATTCTCTTTACATATTTTTCCATACCTCTGATCACACACACACTCCCATTACTACTCTCATTTGGTTTTTAAAATCACTTTTCACCTTTTTTATTTTTAACTCTTGTGTTAACTCTTGCAAACTACATTTTCTCCTGCTGCTCTCCCATCTTGACTCCACTACTTCCCAATGCATTTTCCACACTTTCTTAATTTCATATAATAGTTCACTCTATTAAGAATGCTATCAATCACTAAAGAAGTATTAGTCTGGTTACTCTAGGATGGGTTCTATCCTTTCCCCGCCCAGAATTTCTATGTTTTTACTATGTGAAAAGCATTGTTCTAAAGGCAATTCTTACTCTCAGGGAGCTTACATTCTAATATTTGGAATTCATCTATATAGGGTTTTCAGTTACATGTAGAAAGACTTTGTGCTTCTTAGGGTGCAATAGCAAAGTACGCCTACTACATCTTTAGTATTATTTCCAATGATAAAGCAATATCAATATTCCTGATATTGAACTATTTGATAGTGTCATGGACTAAAGTCCATGTTAGAATTTTAATTTTTTAATTTTAGTTAGAATTTTGTTTTCCAAACCTTCTTTAGCTATGAAGGTGGGAGGGATCAGTGGCTACCACACCTGCAAAAACAACTGCTTGGTCACTCAAGAATTATTCCCTTGATGTATAGTTCCCTGGGGTGTAGTATATTTGGATGAGGATGAGAATCCTGGAACATCAGTGATTCTAGCTGTTAGGATTTATCTTTTTACTACTCTCTCCAGCTGTGATGATTTCTTGCACCATTAGTAGCCACAAACTAGTGCATTTTCATCAGAAACAGCCTTTTTTTGGCATCTCCACAATAGACAAAAATAAATTGGGAAGCAGAATACAATATGTTGTTTGGAAGAAATGTGCAGACTCCCAAAATTCAGCAACTAATTCAGCAACAGATAGAAAAACTGAGACAACTCAACTATAGGACTCTTCTAGCCTCCTTTGGACTAAGACTCAAGATTGTCAAGCTTTAAATTAGAGTTCAATAAATCAATTTCACAAGTTCAATCCATGAAACATTTGGCTAAGTTCTGAAGAACTTCTAGCAGAAGTGAAGGAATCCATGTTCCATAGAGTTCAATGGGATTCTGCAGTGTGCCATAGAAGTCAAAAAACATGAATGCAGTTTGAGCTAAGTTGGAGAGAGACATTGCCTCCAGGAAGAAGACCTACTGTACTCTATCCTAGTCATATTTCTGTATTCAATCTGGAATTTTGTGTTCAGTTTTGAATGCCACATTTTAGGCAGGCATTGATAAGCTGGAGAATGTATAGCAAGGATGATGAAGGCCTTTGTATTATCATATGGGATTCAGTTGAATAAACTGGGGATGTTTATCCTGGAGAGAAGACCATGGGGAAGAATGATAGTGATATTCAAAGATCTGTAGTGCTGCCATGTTCAAGAAGAATTAATGTTGCCCTCTACCTCAGAAGGCAGAGATTGCAATAATGGGTGGAATTGGCAAAGAAGCTTCATGCTAGGAAAATTTTCCTAACAATTAGAGATATCCTCAAATTGAATAGGCTACCTCGGGAGGTTGTAGATTGTCTTTCCTCTATACTCTCTTAAAAAAATACTAGATAGTCTCTTGTTGAGAATGTTGTCAAGAAAATATATATGTATGTGTATATATATACACACACACATATGTATGCATATATGTATGTATGTATATGTACTATAGTTCAGATATAGTTTCTGGAATAGAGTACTTTCAAATAGCTATTTCTCTGTCACAATACATTCTCAAAATTAGTTTGAGGAGATTTCATAGAATGAGTGAATTAATATGTCTCCGTTTCTCTGGTGGAATAATTCCCCTACAGGTTTCATTTATAAGAATGCATGGAGAACTTATGAAGCTGCAAAAATTAGAACTCAACACATTGGCAACAGACCCTGTTTTTCACGGTCAGGGAAACAGCAAGAAGATGAACATGGGGAAGGTAACTGTCAAGCCTGCTTGAATATAAGGCATTTATAGGTCATAAGGTTATACATTGGATAGGAATACAAAATGAGATTTTCTCCTTTACCAGGAAATGATATTCATTTAAAAAGATAATAGAGAGCTACAAGGTACATAGTGATGACTTTAGTAAGCATTTCTCTGCTTTTAAAAACTTGAAAACTGTAGTTTTGACCATCTTTTGTAATCACTCAAAAACTACTGTGTCTGTTGTCATAATATGGTTGTCAAATTCCCCTTGGAAATTAGCAAAGCAGTTGCTATATAAAACAATTATTTATGTCTTTTTTTTTAAGGTTCCTTCTAACTACAGATATTTTCATAGTTAACTTCTGTTTCCTTTTTTGTGTTCTGTTTTCTGGTTTTGTCATATGTTCCTTCCCTTTTATGACCTGATATAATTTTTACCAATACATTAAACAATACTTTTCTGTTTCCAAGACCATATTCTCTTGTATTTGTCAAATGACTTTAAGACTTATCCTCAAGTTCTCATTGTAGCATTAATGGAGTGTATATTGTAAGCATCGCATCTTCCTACCAATTTCCAGGCGTATTTATCTGATTGTATTATAAACCTTAATGTAAATCTGTGCAGAGATATTCTATTTTGGATGAGAAACTGATGCTGACAGTTTATTGCCAGATGACAAATGAATGCTGACATTTTATTCTTACATGTTTATAAATCAGTTTAAAGGTTGAGTCATTAATGTGGACAATCCAAAGAATCCATATGCATAAACACAATATTCATTTTGAGTAACTAACTGTATATATATTCATAAAAGATAAAAGCCATATTTTGGGAAAAGCAAAAATACAAACCGACCACAATAATTTATTTTTAAACTGAAAACTAACTTATTGATTGAAAAGTAATGTGATCAGAATCAGAGTTAGCCTGAGTTTTCATCTACATACTCTTAGTTCTTTAGCTTAGAAACTAACCTTTTGAAAAATCACTTATAATAAAAAGTCTTTTCTCTTGGGATATTCAAGTGGTTGTCTAGTACCCACATCATCATTCCCAATCATAGTAATTGAACAAAGCTACATAGCATATTCTGAATGGAATCAAAAATGTAAAATCTTGTGCCAAAATTTGATTCCTTAGAACATTTAGAGGTTTTTTCTTCTTCTTTTGACCAAACTCTTAGACAATGGTCTGCCTAAGAAATCATTCTTAAATCTTCAGGGATGCGAAGTCTGACATTTTGCTTTAGCATATTAGAACAAAGCTATCCAAAGTCTATATATAAATTATAAAACTCAGAATCTTCAGTTTCCCTTCTTAGCAAGGAATAATAGAGAGCAGAATCACAAACCACTTCCTAAAGTATTTAGAGAAAAGAAGATATAATTATAATTAGGTAGTTGGTCTCAGATGTCCAAATGAGTGAAATCAATCACTCCAAGCCAAGTAGTATATAAGTGATAAGAGTTAGATTCAAACTTAAGCCTTTGGACTCCCAAGCCTAATGTTCTTCCTATCATAACATACTACTACTCTAGAACCCAAAATTGGGGTATGATATATAAGACATATCTTCCCAATGTCATGTAACACAGACCAGTCTACCACAGAGCACTTAGCACTATTATTAGTTATTATTTACTCCATGGGGACAAGTATTTGTCCACATATAGCAACAGACTTTTTTGGCAATGACTTGTTCAATCCTAGTGATAACTAATATTTATATAGTACTTATTAAGTGCCAAGCATTGTGCTAAACACTTTATAATGAATATCTTACTTGATCCTCCCAACAACTA
The DNA here is from genome assembly GCF_016432865.1 of Antechinus flavipes. Classification (NCBI taxonomy): domain Eukaryota; kingdom Metazoa; phylum Chordata; class Mammalia; order Dasyuromorphia; family Dasyuridae; genus Antechinus; species Antechinus flavipes. The sequence goes on along the minus strand of NC_067398.1, from coordinate 592,540,447 downwards.
TGGGAAATGGGTGCTATTATTATCTTTATTTTACAGATGAGGAAACTGAGACAAACAGAGGTTAGATACTTTGCCCAGTATCTAGTATCTAAGTTGGATTTACTAAGTATCTAGAGTTGGATTTAATCTGAGATCTTTCTGAATCCATGCCTGATGCTCTATTCATTGCTCCACCCAGGAATCTCTAACATGTCCTATTTGGCAATGTTTTAGAGGAAATTATTTGATGAACACTTTGGAGATTCTATGATTGTATATGATAAAAAGATGAAATTTTAATACTTAAAGTCTGCTGATATATGGAAGCAAAGATGTCTTCCATCCTCAGTTTCTATGACAGGAACGCCTGGATCTAGCTATTTTTCTATTCTCTTTAGGCATTACTTTTCCTAATATGGCCCACAATCCAGTCAAATAGCTCTCTCTGTTTCTTTGCTTTTCATCTCTGTATTTGCAATGCTCTCTTCCACGACTGGAATTTACTTTCTCTTCATCTTGACTTCATAAAGCCCTTCTCTTTTCCTTCAAAATGTAAATCAAGTACCAAGGCTTCTATAGGAAATCTGGTCTGATTTTTTCAACTACTAAAGTCCTCTTTCTAAAAGTATTGTGAGTTTATTTATATTTGTTCTTTTTTCTATTCCTTAGGTATATATAGACAAATTAGATTAGATTAGATAGATATTGATATATTTTCTTGTTGTCTTTATTAGAATACAGGCTGTCAGTACAATTTTTATTGTACTTAGAGCCCATCACAGGGTCTCGTACATAAATACTAAGGGATAAGTAAATATTTGATGATTAATGGGAACTCTAATTTAGAAGAAACTTTATCAAAACTCTGACACAATCTTAAAAGTACCAATATAACTGTTAATACTGCCTCCAGTCATTATTGTAAAGGCCATAGAATAATAACCAATCAAAGACCATCTGAAAAAGAACTCTTTTTTAAAAAATAGCAAATAAATATTCATTGAATATTTTAATATATATGAAGCCTAAATTAACTATAAAATTAACCTTAACACTAAATTAATATTTAAGTTTCCTTTACTCAATCCTCAAACAGACTCACATTTGTTTTTGGCTATAGAAATAAAATGAAATTTCAGTATACTTGGTAGACAGTTTGACAGGCAAGGATGAAGAAACTGTGCTATGAAAAATTAGGAAAAATCTAAGATCAGATAATTGTATAAGAGGAAACTATTCAGAAAAAATAGAAAAGAATGGAAAAGAAAAATGCTGGAGATCTTATAAAGGAAAAAGGGAAGAGAGGTTTCACCGGAATAAATTTCACCCAAGTTGAAATTATCTACATTTTGCAAATATTAGACATAATAGGACTAATTTCCTAATGGAAATTGGGACATAAGACCTTGCAGTGAATGGTGGCATTCTGTAGCAAGTTCTATCTGTTCTCATTTGCAAAACTAGTCACACAAGAGAAAGGCCTTTATCCCCAGATAATCTGTCAGGCTCTAGGACTGAATTCACAGCAATTCCCTGAGAAATTGCATTTGTTAGTGGTAATCTTCCTAATGAGTGGACTGAAAATCTTTTAAGATCAATTTTCACTGTGAGACAAAATTTGATTTCTTCCCTCTTCTATGTCTTCCTTCCCAGGGTTCTTTGTTTTAATAAAGGGGATGGAGAGCTATCAGAAATCAATCTGAATAGGTTTAATCTTTCTATCAATCACCAAGCAAGGAACTTTGAAATCATAGGAATTTGTAACATTTTCTGAAAATTTATCTTTGACTTTATTGTCAGTAATAGCTTCTTGCTAATAAAATGACTTTGTCATTTTGATTTGCAAACAAAATACTGGAGGGTGGTGGAGGAAAGATTTTTTTTTCTTTAAAGAAGAGGTTTTATGACTATTAAATAGACTTTTAATTGGTCTCCCTGACTTAAATCTTCCTAGTTTCATCCATCCTCCACGCAGTTACCAATATGATTTTCCAAAATAACAAAGGACTGACCATAAGACACTTCTAGACAATAATTTCCAGAGGCTTCTTTGTATCTTCCAGAACGAAATATCATTTTCTCTATTTGACTTTCAAAAGTTCTTTTTAAGCTAGATCCAACCCATATTTATAGCCTTATATTACAACACTTCCTTTCCCACATTAAACAGAGTAGACAAATTCCATTTTCTGACTATTCTTCACACAGACCCTCCAGTCTCCTACCTTTATGCCTTGGCACTAACCCCATGTCTGATGTACTATTTCCTTAGCAATATCTATTAGAATTCTTTTTTTCTTTCTTTCAAAACTGAGGCCAACTAACAAGTGGCATAAACTGATTTTCTAGTGCTGTCTCCTTACCTCTCATGTTACCTTTTTAAAAATATATATTTTGTATAGACATGTTGTCTTGTCTAATAGAATATAAATTCTTTGAAGGTCTGGTGCCTTTTTGGTTTTGTAGCCTGCATGGTGTCTGTCACCCAGAAGGTACTAGTTGTGAGAAGGATGTGTTAAAATAGAAACAATACAATTTTAGCAACTAATTAGATAAGTGGAATTAGGAAGAATAAGTTTAAAATAGTGATGGACTTCTACACCAGCAAAATTAATAACAACAATGTAACAATAATAGGTAACTGTTAAGGACCATGCCTGGGTAAAGGGGCAGGTCAATTCTCCAAGAGCCTCTGCAGCTATGGATTGTGACACTTGAGGGAGTTACAGGGCAGCCTTTGCTAATGCAAGTATTCCTTGCAGATTGGGAAATAAATTGGAGGCAAGAAGGAAGAGGAGAGAGGTTAGACAACGCAACTGCCTCTCAGTCTCCTTATATCATCAATATCCTCTCACATGAAGAGATCCATTCTACAGGTTTGAGTTATACCTCCAGCAGCCACTGGTGGGTGGCTCCTGTATCTCAACAGCTAACATTTACATAGCATCTACTACTATGTGCCAAATAAAATGATAAGCAATTAACAAATCCTATCTCATATTTTCTTACAATAACCCTAGAAGGTAGGTTCTATTAATATCCACATTTTACAGACGAAGAAACTTAAGTAAACTGGGGTTAGATGACTTGTATTCAGGTCTTCCTAATTCCACGCCTGGCCATTTATGAGTTGCACCATCCAGCTGCCACAAGTTTAAAAGAAGTTGGATTTTGGAGGGAAAGATAATAATTTTGTGATACATATTGCAATCTATCTCTGACTGCTTATCTGTTGTTACTATGAACATTGTTTTACAGAAGGGTCCTTTCTCTTTCTTTGATCTCTCTGCACTATAACCCTCACAGTAATATAACTAGATGAAGCCCTTCTCTTTTTCTTTTCTTTCTTTTTTTTGGGTAATTTTTGTTACCAGTTTAATGGGTTTTATACAAAACCTTAGAATTGTTTTCATTGTATTTCTTTTACTGATAGTTATCTGGAACATGTTTTTTCATCAATTTGTTGATACCTTGCTTTTCATATTTTGAGAGCTTCTTTTTTCATATTTTTGACTGCTTACTTATTACTGAATAAATTATTTTATCTATTTGCATCAATCCCTCTTATATCTTGTATAAAGAGCTTTATCAGAGAAATTTGATCCACAGAATTTTTTTTTCAGCTAACCATTTTATTTTACATATAGAAGTATTATATTTTTTCAAAAACTTTTTCTGGATATATTGACACAATCACATCATTTTCATTGTTTTTATTATTATTAATGTATTTGATTAAGTTTGTAATTTTTCAAATAATAAACAAACTTCATTTCCAGCATAATTTCAACCTAGCAATAGTGAACAGTTTAAAATGCGTTGTTATAGTCGTTTTACTAATATTTTGGTATTGATATTCTTAGATATTGGTTTATACATCTTTACTTTCCCATGGTATATGTATAAAAATTATATTACTTAATATAAAGAGTTTAGTAGAATTCTTTTCCTTACCTGTTACTGGAAACACTTCATAGAATATTAGAATTATCCATTGTTCAAAAATTTGGTAGAATTTCCTTGTAAATACATTTGATCCTAGTTCTCTCCTTCCTTCCAAACTTTTTAATTGCATCTATTTTTTCTGATATTGGATTATTTATTTCTCTATCTGCTCTAATAATGTGAGTTTTAAATATTTTTGTCAAAATACACAAGTTCTCTTTATCAATTTCATTGGCTCATAATTGGGCAAAATGTTATGTTAATTTCCTTTATAATTAATTTTCTTTGTCAATATTGACAATGTATTTTCTTATTTTTTATATCACTCTCATAATGGGATCAATTTTTTTCTTTTGGAGTGGAATGACAACACAGAAGGGACATGTTAAATGAGATTAGATTGAGGAGTGAAAGAAGATATATGTAAATGCATTTTGATATGGTCTGGATATCAACAAAGAAATATATATTTTTTTAAGTCTCTTGACAAGTATGATAGATGTTAGATTAACATATTAGAGGAGATTGATCATGAGACAGGGGAAAGGGATGTTGATATTCCCAAAATGGGGAAATGAAGGGGTCCAAGTGATGCATATTCCCATCATGGGAAGTCATAGAAGCCTTATGATGAATTTAACTTTAATACTTTCCTCACAGAATTATCATCTCTGATCAAGTATTGCTGTTCTTGTACCACATCCTACACAGGGAGAAGATTTGAAGGGGTTCCTGACTATGACTAGCCTTCATGGAAGAAAATACAACCAAAGGTAGGATTAAATAGCACTAGAAAAAGGGTAGAATATGGAATTGAGCATACAAAAAAATTTTTTTGGTGAGAAACTCCAGAGAAATGATATCGAGAATTGGGCTTTTCTTTAAAGAGAAAATTGCTAAACCTTTAATCTGTTTTTATAAAATACAGAGGAAAATAAATTATCCATGTTAAAAATAAAAAAGTAGAAACAAAAGGCATAAATAAAACTGTTTTTAAAAAAGAGGGAATATGGTACAATGGACCTCTGAATAGATAATAAATGTGTGACTCTGAGCAAGTCACTTTATCTCTGATTGGTTTAGATAACTCACTAGACTATTAAGTTGCAAAAAGAATGGAATATTTCTGAAAGAACTGACTATATTTGATAGAGTTCCCTTACCATTTAATGTCCTGTACCAATGAAATCACAGTTATAGCCCCCTATCCCTAAGCTTTTAAAAAGAAACAAATGACAAATAAGAGAAATAAGGAGAAATCTGGGAAGATTTCCATGAACAACAAATTCAGTTACTGTAATTTTATAAGCAAAAAGAACAATAAAATAAAAGTGAATGTTTTCTTCCATGAAAGCAAATGATGCTGAGAGAAGAGGTTTCCTTTGTCCAGAGAAAATCAGGGTAAGGATTACAGGCATACAATATGCTTTTATTTTTGCAAGGCCATTCAGTTTGTGACTTGCCCAGAGTCACACAGATAGGAAGTGTTAAATTTCTGAGGCCAGATTTGAATTGAGGTCTTTCTGACTTCAGAGTGGTGTTCTATCCACTGTACCACCTAAGTGCCCCCATATCATAGGCTTTTTTTTTTTATTATAGCTTTTTATTTACAAGTTATATGCATGTGTAATTTTATAGCATTGGCAATTGCCAAACCTTTTGTTCCAATTTTTCCCCTCCTTCCCTTCATCCCTTCCCCCCGATGGCAGGTTGACCAGTACATGTTAAATATGTTAAAGTATAAATTAAATACAATGTAAGTATACATATCCTAACAGTTATTTTGTTGTACAAAAAGAATCGGACTTTGAAATAGTGTACAATTAGCCTGTGAAGGAAATAAAAAATGCAGGTGGACAAAAATAGAGGGATTGGGAATTCTATGTAATGGTTCATAGTCATCTCCCAGAGTTCTTTTGCTGGGTGTAGCTGGTTCAATTCATTACTGCTCTATTGGAACTGATTTGTTTCATCTCATTGCTGGAGATGGCCATGTCCAACAGAATTGATCATCATATAGTATTGTTGTTTAAGTATATAATGATCTCCTGGTCCTGCTCATTTCACTCAGCATCAGTTCATGTAAGTTTCTCCAGGCCTTTCTGAAATCATCCTGCTATACCATATGCTTTTAAAGATACTCCCTGCAGGAAAAGATAATGATGAATGTTGGAGGGGATATGGAAAAACTGGGACACTAATACATTGTTGGTGGAGTTGTGAACTGATTCAACCATTCTGGAGAGCAATATGGAACTATGGCCAAAGAGCTATCAAACTGTGCAGACCCTTTGATCCAGCAGTGTCTCCACAGGGCTTGTATACCGAGGAGATCATAAAGGAGGGAAAGGGACCCATATGTGCAAAAATGTTTGTGGCAGCCCTTTTTGTAGTAGCTAGAAACAGGAAACTGAGTGGATGCCCATCAGTTGGAAAATGATTGGTAAATTATGGTATATGAATGCCATGTAATATTATTCTTCTATTAGAAATGACCAGCAGGATGATTTCAGAGAGGTCTGGAGAGACTTACATAAACTGATGCTAAGTGAAATGAGCAAAACCAAGAGATCATTCTACACAGTAACAGGGTGACACAATGCTCAATTCTGATGAGCATGGCTCTTTTCAACAGCAAAGTGATTCAGGATAGTTCCAATAGTCTTGTGATGAAGAGAGACATTTGCACCTAGAGAGAGGACTGTGGGAACTGAGTATGGATGACGTTTTTTGTTGTTTGCTTGCATTTTGTTTTCTTTCTCATTTTTTCCATTTTTGATTTGATTTTTCTTGTGCAGCATGATAATTGTGGAAATATGAATAGAAGAATTACACATGTTTAACATCTATTGGATTACTTGCCTTCTAGGGAGAAGAGTAGGGAAAAGGGATGGAAAATTTGGAACACAAGGTTTTGCAGGGGTGAATGTTGAAAATTATCTATGCAATAAAAAGTTTTAATAATAAAAAATAAAGACAGTCCCTGTCTTCTTACTGTCTCTCTTCTTTTCTCTCTCTTTTTCTCTCTCCCCTCTCTCTTCCTCTTTCTCTTTCCCTCTCTCTCTCTCTGTGTGTGTGTGTTTCTCCTTCTCTCTTCTTCTTTGGTGTGTGAGATTTGGTGTAGACATACATTTAGAATTTATATTTTGTTGGTACCTGAATAGAAGTTTATCCCACCTATTAGCTAAAAAACAAAACAAAACAAAAAACAAACAAACAAACAACTGTTAAGCAAATTAATAGTTTAAACAGGATAGCAAGAGAACAATTAAACTACATTAGAAGGGGGAAAAACTGTTTTCATATACTTTAGCATTCTTTTACTCATGAACAATTGATATACTAATTATAGATCTTCATTATCTATTCATTAAAGTAGGTTCCCCCATGAGCAGCTTATGGAACATATAGTACTGTTACTATATGTAATGGGAAGTCATGTAGCTGCAACTCTTCAAATATAATTGAGAAATTTTTTTTTTTTTAATTCTAAGCAGCTATTGACAGCATCTATGGGAAACAATGAAGGTTTTATGCTCCTTTCTAACAACATGATAATGTTTTTGTACCTGGACATCCTGTTTACCCTGTGTGAAATGTTTCAACTTGAGGCAAATTTATCATTTCGATGACATCTAAACCACTGTGATGACAATTGATTGAAAACAAAAAGAAAATATTTTTTCTCTCTCTAATGGAGACATACTCTTAGAGAGATTTTCCCAGGTTGCTTATAGAATCAAAGCTGTCTGGTACCTAAAAGGTAATTTAAAATGCAAATTGTAGTTCATGAATTTAATCAGGAAATGGATCAGTTTCATTGTGCATAAACCCTTTAAACACCATTTTAGTCATGTGAAAGAAAACTAAAGATACATTGCTTTCATGCCAATTTACAGTGTGGTAGAGTAGAAAGTTTCATGCCATTTCCAATCAAAAGGCCAAATGAGGTTAAAATTCTGAGCTCTACCATTTACTTTTCACAAGTCTCCAGGACTTAGTTTCCTCATTTGTACAGTTGGAATGGATGATGTCTAAGATTCCTTTCAATTCAAATTTTATGATTCTACATCAAGTAGGTTTATTCTATGTCAATCATTCTATCTGTTTTGTTTTATCTTGCACTATGAATTTAATAGCAATGTTAGGAACAAGTAACCATTACTTTCAGCTTTGTGAAAGCTATCTGTTAACAGTTGAACCCCAGAAACATTGTTTTATTATAGCTTTTTATTTACAAGATATATTCATGGGTAATTTTTCATCACTGACAATTGCAAAACCTTTTGTTCCAATTTTTCCCCTCCTTTCCCCCACTCCTTCCCCAAGATGGCAGATAGACCAATATATGTTAAATATGTTAAAGTATTTGTTAAATACAATATATGTATACATGTCCATAGTTATTTTGCTGCACAAGAAGAATCAAACTTTGAAATAGTGTACAATTAACCTGTGAAGGAAATAAAAAATGCAGGCAGACAAAAATAGAGGGATTGGGAACTCTATGTAATGGTTTATATTCATTTCCCAGAGTTCTTTCACTGGGTGTAGCTGGTTCAATTCATTACTGTTCTATTGAAACTGATTTGTTTCATCTCATTGTTGAAGAGGGCCACATCCATCAGAATTGATCATCATATAGTATTGTTGTTGAAGTATATAATGATCTCCTGGTCCTGCTCATTTCATTCAACATCAGTTCATGTAAGTTTTCTCCAGGCCTTTCTGAAATCATCCTGCTGATCATTTCTTACAGAACAATAATATTCCATAATATTGATGTATCACAATTTATTCAACCATTCTCCAATTGAGGGACATCCGCTCAGTTTCCAGTTTCTGGCCACTACAAAGAGGGCTGCCACAAACATTCTTGCACATGCAGGTCCCTTTCCCTTCTTTAAAATCTCTTTGGGATATAAGCCAAGTAGAAACACTGCTGGGTCAAAGGGTATGCACAGTTTGATAACTTTTTGAGCATAATTCTAAATTGCTCTCCAGAATGGCTGGATGTATTCACAATTTCACCAAATATGTATCAGTGTCTCTGTTTTTCCACATCCCTTCCAACATTCTGCATTATCTATCTTTCCCTGTCATTCTAGCCAATCTGAGAGGTGTGTATTGATGTCTCAGAGTTGTCTTAATTTGCATTTCTCTGATTAATAATGACTCGGAGCCATCTTTTCATATGGCTAGAAATAGTTTCAATTTCTTCATCTGAGAATTGTCTGCTCATATCCTTTGATCATTTATCAATTGGAGAATGGCTTGATTTCTTATAAATTAGAGTCAATTCTCTATGTATTTTGGAAATGAGGCCTTTGTCAGAACCTTTAACTGTAAAAATATTTTCCCAATTTATTGCTTTCCTTCTAATCTTGTCTGAATTAGTTTTGTTTGTACAAACACTTTTCAATTTGCTATAAACAAAATTTTCTATTTTGTGATCAATAATGATCTCTAGTTCTACCCAGAAACATTTTTTAATCTTATATTCTTATTTTCTTTTTACTTTGGTATATGTTGATAATAGCAACAACAAAAATGATGATAATAAGAATGACAGAAAACTTTTAAAAAGAGAGATGACTGAAACTCTTGCTTCTCTGAAAAACTTTCTTGAGAAAGTGTCAAGGCTGCATTGGAAACATAAATATTGTCTCAAACACTAAATATTAAACAATTACACTAATATAATTATTTGTTGAAAGAAATATTCCAAAGTAATGGAATTACATTACAAAGAATGGAAATTACTTTTGGAATACCTAAAATATGAAAAGAATGAAAGATGATAAAAAAAAAAAGATGATGATGGTAAATCAATGCCACTCAAAACTTTACAACAGACGTTTGAGAAATAAAACAGTCCAAGATCACAAAAATTGCTAAAGAAGTATAAGGAAATGTCTGTATGCCAATGGTTGAAAGAAGTTCATTATAAGAAAAGCAGAAGTTTGATTAAATGAGAAACAGAAGGCTTCTGTGCCAATAATATTTTATTGCAATGGTCAAAAGATATGAACAGACAATTTTCAGATGAAGAAATTGAAACTATTTGTAGTTATATGAAAAGATACTCCAAATCACTGTTGAGCAGAGAAATGCAAATTAAGACAACTTTGAGATACCAATGACAAATGTTGGAGGGGATGTGGGAAAACTGGAACACTGATACATTGTTGGTGGAATTGTGAACACATCCAGCCATTCTGGAGAGCAATTTGGAAATAGGCCCCAAAAGTTATCAAACTGGGCATACCCTTTGATGCAGCAGTGTTTCTACTGAGTTTATATCCCAAAGAGATCTTAAAGGAGGGAAAGAAACCCATATGTGCAAAAATGTTTGTGGCAGCTCTTTTTGTAGCATCAAGAAACTGGAAAATGAATGGATTCCCATCAATTGGACAATGGCTGAATAAATTATGGTTTATGAATGCTATGGAATATTATTGTTCTATAAGAAATGATCAGCAGGATGATTTCAGAGAGATCTGGAGAGACTTATATGAACTGAAGCTAAGTGAAATGAGCAGAACCAATACTATATGATGATCAATTCTGATGGACATGGCTCTCTTCAACAATGACATGATTCAAACCAATTCCAATTGTTCAGTGATGAAGAGAGCCATTTCCATTCAAAGAGAGGACTGTGGGAGCTGAGTGTGGACCACAACATAGCATTCTCACTCTTTCTGTTATTGTTTGCTTGCATTTTATTTTCTTTCCCAGTTTTTTTCTCTTCTTGATCTGATTTTTCCTGTGAAGCAAGATAACTGTGTAAATATGTATACATATATTGGATTTAACATAAATTTTAATGTATTTAACATGTATTGGACTACCTGCCATGTAGGGGAGGGGTTGCAAGGAAGGTGGAACAGAAGGTTTTGCAAGGGTCAATGTTGAAAAAATTACCCATGAATATGTTTTGTAAATAAAAAGCTTAAATAAAAGATATATATATATATTATTGTACACTTGTTTTTCAGTCATGTCCAACTCTTTACAAACCTATTTGGAGTTTCTTGGAAAAAACACTGAAGTGGTTTGCCATTTCCTTCTTTGGTTCATTTCACAGATGAGTAAACTGAGGCAAACAGAGTTAAGTGAATTTTCTGGGGTTGTAAAGGAATTATTATTATTGTTATTATTAATTATTACTTATTAGTGTCTGAGGCTAGATTTGAACTCACTAAAACGAGTCTTCCTGATTTGAAGCTGACTTGTTCTATCCACTGTGCAACCTAACTGCCCAATCAGAAACATTGACCTAACTAATACATACTGAAGCAACCAGAATGATCAAGTAGAAAAACATATTGTATTTGGAATAAACAATATTGGTTCAAATCTCAGCTCTGCCAAAAGTGTGACCTTGGCCAACATACTTCATTTCTCTGGTCTAAGTTCATTCATTTAAAAGGCTTTGGATAACTGTTAAAGTTCTTTTTTTCCCTAAATCTATAAATTTGGGATTCTAAAAAATTAGGAATAAGTAAAATTTGTAAAGAAATGGGGTTATTAGTACAAATGGCAAACTCAGTTTTATGACCCAAACTTTTTTAGAGAAAACTAGATGATAGAATGTATAGGAATTTAGCCTTGGAGTAAGGAAAACCTGAGTATGAATCTTGCTTCTGATATATATTAGCTTTGTGACACAGGGAAAGTCACAATTTTAGTCCATTTCTTCATTTGTAAATATAGAATAATAATAGCAATATATCTTGGAGAGTAAGTCGATAAGATCAAATAAAATAATTATGTATATATGTATATATGTATATATATGCATAAACATATGTATATATACATATATACACATATGTCTGCAAAATTTAAAGTACTATATTATTATTATTATTCTGATTCAGTTCCATTTATTCAAATAAAGACATGAAGAACTATTCTGCTGAATTTAATCTTAAAGGAACAAAAAAAAAAGTGTTTACAGCAGGACAAAAACAGATTGGGACCCCATGAGAGGTCACAATGTCATTTTCTTGCTCTTACTCCTTGAAGTTGCTATTGAAGTGAATGATTCCATGATTCATTTCAATGGGAGCTTTGTTTACATGAGCTGTAGCTTCTAGCAGCCTGACCTGAATTTTTATTGTTGATTTAAAAAAAAAAAAAAAAAGCCAATCCTGGGAAAGAAAGCTACTGTACTAGGATTATTTTAATACCTGTGGATGAAAAAGATGAACTTCACCTTGTTGCCATTTGGGGAGTCCGATGTCCACTTTGCTTGGCAGCAATGGAGTATTTTCAGTAATGAGATAGAACTAGAATTCACATCAAAAACTGATCACATCTCTCTTGCAGCTTTGCAGCTGCTACTGAGTGGTGGAAATATCTCCAGAATGGGTTTGAACTGTGTTGCCTCTGTGTTTATCAGTCTGTCTTGTGAAGGACACTGGGTCAGAGCCAAAAGAATAACAATGGCCCAAGTTTTCATCTTTCTTCCTAACATCTTACATAGAATGATGATTTTGAGGTTGTCAATGTTTGGCAAAATGAGGCAAAGCATTCAGCATTTTCTTTTAAAAAATGGAGATTTCCATTTCACTAGGTATGTTTTTACTTTATTGTCATTTCTTTGAATAAAAGAGAAAAAAGTTGAATTTGTAGCGTGAACATTATTTGCATTGTACAATCAATCATCTTTCTCCCATCATTTAACTTTTGTGATAAAGCAAAAAAGTACTAATGACTATTATTAATATAATATTTTAAGGAAAGTTTTATACAGTATATGTATACATAAGATCTCTCTTGATCCTTCTAACAATGCAGGTTGGTAGGACTTGTTAATTGTCTCCATTTTATAGAAAAGGAATCTAAACCTAAGAAATTAATTGATTTGTCCAGGGTTACATAGCTAGTAATTTTCTGAGGCAGGATTTCAATTCAGGTCTTTCTGACTCCAAGTTCAGTGTCTTTATACAATTAATGTTTTAATATTTCCCCAATACAGGTGTCCCCCCCCCCCCATTGCCTTCAAATACTTAAAAGGATCCATTCTATCATCAATGTGAGTTGTTGTTTGTCTTTTGTTCTTGAAAAGGACCATGACATTAGGGAGAGGATGTGCCATGACATGCAAATGAATTGAGGTGAGGGAGGGAGGGCTGTGTAAGATCATCTGCCTTATTTTTCTCCTCCAGAGCTATCTGGGCAAGATAGATCAAGAAGATTGGAGATGGCTATGGATGCAGTAGAAGACTTTGGCCTTTTTAAGATAAGGTCTTTAATAGGTCTCAATCTGACTGAGGCAGTGCCCAATCAGCGATTAAAATTAGGTAAGAAATGAGGCAGAGAATGACCTCTTTTACCTAGTCAAAAAAAAAAAAAAAAGTCTATCTGGATCAGAAAGACCCTTAGATTTACTGACCAAAACAGAAACAATTGCTGTTTACATCGTTCTGAAACAATTAGGACCCAAACAGTGACTAGGTTGGGAGTGCCAGGGACCTATTATTGTATTCCTTCCAAAGAAGAAAGCCCTAAATCCTCCATTACTGTCCACCTATAAGTAATTAGGAATATCAAATCATCTAATATCAAACCAGCCAGGGAGCTGGTGTCTAGGACAGTCTATGGTTATTGGCTAGTTTGCGGGTGAATATTGATTTAATTAATCTTGATTTATTAACAACCATGTACAAATATTTAGTAATGAAATCACAGAATCCTGGAGTTGGTCCTTACAGATTACCCAGTCAAACTTCCCAGCCTACATAAAAATCTCTCAATCAGTATTCCTGATGGATGGTCATCTGGCTTCAGTTTGAATATGTAATGACTGAAATTTTTTGATTTTGCTTGCAGAGCAGCCCTTGAAATCATTATAAGTTCTAATTGTTCATCACGTTGAGCTAAAATATTTCCTCTGGAATACTTTGTCTTAGTTACCAGAACAGAAGTAAAGTTTCACATGGAATTGGCCCCAACTTCCCAAAGTTCAAAACTCTCTTAAATGTGACATTTGTTAATGAAATGGAATTTTAGGCTGCATATCTAGTAGCCATCTGTGAATAGTTAATTTAATTATTCAAAGGCTCGAGGTACCATCTTAAAAAGGATCTTCAGCTTGAATGCCTCACTTCAAGCTAGTCCTGACCTATAGTTATTATTAATTTTGAAGAAAAGATGGATAATTAGCCCATGAATATTGGCAGTCACCTCTTTGATCCAAACTGGCTCATTGTCAGTAACCTAAAGGTCACCCTGATTCTGTTTTCCAAATACTTTTTACTGAAATTAATTTCCCTTAGGTTTAAAAACATATCTGCATAAGTATCATAGTTAAATACATTATATTTTTAAAGAAAATAAATTCTATAACACATTTTTAACTTATATTTAAACTAAGAATATGAATCTTTGGTGAAGCCGTCCAAGTTTCATTCATTTACATTGACCGTATAACACATATGTAAAAAAGATTAAGCATATCTATACAGTGTCAAAATAGCTAGTTAGAAATTAAAAAGCAACAATAAAACCTTCTAGTTATCAGGTGTTTTTATAAGAAAATAACAAATAAACTTTTCAAGTATCACCACTAAATTCAATTTTCCTCACAATTAATGAATTTTTTTTGGCATGTTGATTATCAAGTTTTAAACTTTTTTTTTTTTTTTGCCCTTTAAACTGATCTTCAAGATATCTTGGCATCCTCTGATTTTTGCCTTTGTTGATATACAACAACCTTATTTTTTTTTTCATTTATTTTATTCTTTTATCTTCCTTGCCCCAACTTTTGCTAATGTAAGATTAGCTCTGAATTCTGTCTCCTTCTCTTTTAACTTTTCCCTTTCTACACCTCCCTACACTGGGGCTCCCTAAATCTGTTTTATAATTGACATTAAAGAAGTTCAGAATTGGAAATCCTGTTAGAGACCAATCAGACCCAGCCATATCAGAATATGAATCCTTTCTTCATTATCCTCAAGAAATGGGCACATTGTCTTTCATCCATTCTTTTGATAAGCAATGAGTAAGTGCCTTTAATGTGCTAGAAAGTATACATGGAAAATTGGGTGCCAAGAAAGCTTTGTGGTGAGCTTATTAACAACTTGGGAGAAAGTAGGCATAAAGTAGGCTTTCTGTTGAAGATGGCATGTGAGTCTTGAAGGAACCTATGGATTCCAGGAACCAAAAGTAAGCAGACAGTTCTTTCTAGGCATTACGAATTGCCTGTGTGCAACAAGAAGAATATGTGATTACCAACCATGATGGACTTGGCTTTTTTCAACAATGAGGTGATTCAGGTCAATTCCAATAGACCTATAATGGAGAGAGCCATCTGCATTCAGTGAGAGGATTATGGGACTGAATGTGGATCACAACATAGTATTTTCACTTTTGCTTTTGTTATTTGCTGGCTTTTTTTTTCTTTCTCATCTTTCCTCTTTTGATCTGATGATTTTTTCTTGAACAACATGATAAATGTGGAAATATGTTTAGAAGAATTGCTTTGTTTAACCGATATTGGATTGCTTGCTGTCTAGAAGAAGGTATAGGGAGAAAAATTGGGAACACAAGGTTTTGCAAGGGTGAATGCTGAAAATTATCTCTGCATGTATTTTGAAAAATAAAAAGCTATTATTATAAAAAAATAATAAATAGTCTGTACAGAGACAGAGGTAAGAAATGGGCTGTCCTATATGAGAAGCAGAAAGTCGGGCAGTGTAACTTGAACATAAAATGTGTGAAAGAGGGTAATGTACTGTATACCTAGAATGTCAAGCTGGAATCATATTGTGAAAGACAAACAATTGTGATTATATTCTATCCTAGAGACAAGAGGAACCACTTGGAGTTATTTTAGTATTTCCTTTAGATGCTTTAGGAATATCAATTTTGCAGTTAGGTGGAAATGTATTAGAGATGTGAGACATCAGTTATGAGGCTATTGTAAACAGCTCTTGGTAGGACCCATTACTGTACTGATGGCCATACTTAGAATTCTTTCAAGCTTCCTAATGTCTTTTCTAAAATACTAAACTGAAGCTCCTACAAATGAAGAAAGTATTCCAAATTTTAACTAGTCAGATACTCTAGATCTGACCAGTACAGAATATCACAGGAATAGCATCCCCCTTGCTATGGACATTGGGTCTTTTTTTTTTTTAAACATAACTTAAAATTAAATCTTTTTTTTTTTTTTTTTTTGGCTGACATATTACCCTATTGACTCATCTTTGTCTCATGGTCTACAAAAACCAAGAAATCTTTGATCTAGTTATGAATCTCCCATCTTGAACTGACAAGTTGATTTTTTTGAACTCTACTATATGTTATATTTATCTCTATTAATGGTTAATAGGTAACTCAGTGGGTAGAGAGCTGGCTTTGGAATAAGATAGACTCAAATTCTATGTCAAACATTCACTGATTGTGTGAACATGGGAAAGTTCCTTAACTTCTCTCAGCCTCAGTTCCATCAACTATAAAATGGAGGTGAAAATGGCAACTATTTCACAGGATTGGTATGAGCATCAATACAAGATAATGTATTTAAAGCACTTTGGAAATCTAAAAGCACTGCATAAAGACTAGTTTTTATTACTATTGTTATTACAATTTTATTATTATTACTATTTTATTATCATTTTATTTTTCCATCTTCTTTTTTTATTAAAACTTTTTTTATTTACAAAACATATGCATGGGTAATTTTTTAACATTGATTCTTGCAAAACTTTCTGTTCCAAATTTTTCCCTCCTTTCCCCTATTCCCTCCCCTAGATGATAGGTAGTCTAATACATGTCAAACATATTAAAATATATGTTAAATCCAAGCTAGTATTTGACAAACCTAAAGATCCAAATTTTTGGGATAAGAATTCACTATTTGACAAAAACTGATGGGAAAATTGGAAATTAGTATGGCAGAAACTACCATACTTAACACCATATACCAAGATAAGATCAAAATGGCTTCATGATTTAGGCATAAAGAATGAGATTATAAATAAATTAGAAGAACATAGGATAGTTTACCTCTCAGACTTATGGAGGAGGAAGGAATTTGTGACCAAAGAAGAACTAGAGATCATTATTGATCACAAAATAGAAAATTTTGATTATATCAAGTTAAAAAAGCTTTTGTCCAAACAAAACTAATGCAGACAAGATTAGAAGGCAAGCAATAAAGTGGGAAGACATTTTTACAGTTAAAGGTTCTGATAAAAGCCTCATTTCCAAAATATATAGAGAATTAACTCTGATATTTAAGAAATCAAGCCATTCTCCAATTGATAAATGGTCAAAAAAAATATATATGAACAGACGATTTTTAGATGATGAAATTGAAACAATTTTTACTCATATGAAAAGGTGCTCCAAATCACTATTAATCAGAGAAATGCAAATTAAAACAACTCTGAGATATCACTACACACCTGTCAGATTGGCTAAGATGACAGGAAAAGATAATGATAAATGTTGGAGGAGATGAAGGAAAACTAGGACACTGATACATTGTTGGTGGAATTGTGAACAGATCCAACCATTCTGGAAAGTAATTTGGAACTATGCTCAAAAAGTTATCAAACTGTGCATACCCTTTTATCCAGAAGTGTTACTACTGGGTTTATATCTCAAAGATATATTAAAGAAGGGAAAAGGACCTGTATGTGCCAAAATGTTTGTGGCAGTCTTTTCATAGTGACTAGAAACTGGAAACTGAGTGGATGTCCATCAATTGGAGAATGGCTGAATAAATTGTGGTATATGAATGTTATGTAATATTATTGTTCTGTAAGAAATGACCAGCAGGATGAATACAGAGAGGCTTGGAGAGACTTACATGAACTGATGCTGAATGAAATGAGCAGAACCAGGAGATCATTGTACATTTCAACAACAGTACTATAGGAGGATCAATTCTGGGGAACTGGCTATCTTTGGCAATGAGAGGATTGAAATCAGTTCCAAATGATCAGTGATGAACAGAACCAGCTACACCCAGTGTAAGAACACTGGGAAATGAGTGTAGACTACAACACAGCATTTACACTTTTTCTGTTATTGTTTGCTTGCATTTTTGTTTTTCTTCTCAGATTCTTTTTACCTTCTTTTTAAATCTGATTTTTCTTATGCAACAAGATAACTGTATAAATATGTACACATATATTATATTTCACATATACTTTAATATATTTAATATGTATGGGACTATCTGCCATCGAAGGGAGGGGGTGGAAGGAAGGAGGGGAAAAGTTGGCACAGAAGATTTTGCAGGGGTCAATGTTGAAAAATTATGTATGCATATGTTTTGTTAATAAAAAGCTATAATAATAATAATAAAACCCTTAAAGCAAAAAGAAATAAAAAATAAAATATATATTAAATCCAATATATGTATGCATATTTATACTATTATCTTGCTGCACAAGAAAAATTGGAACTAAAAAGGAAAAAAAAAACCTGAGAAGGAAAAATAATGCAAGCAAACATCAACAGAAAGCATGAAAATGCTATGTTGTGGTCCACACTCAGTTCCCATAGGCCTCTTTCTGGGTTATAAGGCTTTCTTCATCACTGAACAATTGATTTCCTTATCATTCCAGTTTCTAACTTACAAAAATTCAAAGCCAAGCTTCTATATAACTTCATCTCCACCCACTCCCCACTCCTTTTTAATTCCCTTTTGTTTGTTGCCTTCTCCCATTAGAAAGGAAGGTAGTTGTGAATACAGATGATGTCATTTTTTGTTCTTGATTTCCAAAGCCTATCACAGTGTCTGGTACATGATAGGAGCTTAAATACTTGCTGATTGATTGGTTTACTGATAAGCCTAGTGGGTTACTTCAAATCTCATTTGAAGTCTCACCATCAGACTTACCCGTTTTTTTTTTTTTAATCTTAGTGCTTTCCCTCTGAGATTACTTCCAATTTATCTTGTATATAGCTTGTTTGCAAGTTTTCTTCTTCATTAGGCAGTGAAGTACTTGATAACAAAGGCTATCTTTTGCTTTTCTTTGTGTCCTTCAAACTAAGCACAGTGCCTGACCCATTTATTGTTTATTTGTTTAGTCGTGTTCTACTTTACATGACCCCATAGACTTTGTCTATGGGATTTTCTTAACAAAGAAACTGGAGCAGTTTACCTTTTACTTCTCCAGTGTGACCCACCCAAAATCACAGAGTCAGTATTTGAAGTTGATTTTGAATTTAAATCTTTTTGGCTCTAAACCTATTTATCCACTGATCCACCTAGCACACAGTAGGTATTTAGTAAACATTAGTTGACTCACTAGTGTAGAAAAAGTGTTTGCAGGTCTATTAGTCATTTGTCTTTGTTTTTTTAATCTTGAATTTTGACTACTCATGCTCAGCAAGCACCAAAGGTAGCTATTGAATATTAGTATTCAGTCAAGCAATAAACTCCATGTGCATTATTACTCAGCTGATATGCTCTAATTCCCTGGAGTTCACAAAGATGAAAACAGGTTGCTCACGCTACTCGAATCATAGCAATGGTTAAAATCAGCATTTTCATGCAAACATAAATTATAAAAATGGAATTAAGATAACTGATTACCCCCCTCCCCCCAACATACACACTGTTGGTAATCCTGCCCTAAAGTAGCATCGACTTGGTTCATTGCATATGCTCACAGCTTTTGTCAGTCTATTCAATCAGAATTTCTTCCTGTGGCAAAGCCACGATACACAGGCCTGTTCAGAAGCCCAGTATGTCTCTATTTCCCTAAATCGAATATGAGGGTATAAAATAGAATGTGTTGGAGCTCTGCTGCTTCACAATAGGAATAATCCCGTGTGGGAATGTTCATTTTATTCATCTACAATTTCTGTTTGACAGAATTTCACGCTGCTGGAAGATGTTACCTTGACAGCCTAGAGATCATTTTGTCTTTTAATCCAGAAAAGTACCAATTGGGAAGTACTTCTATAAATGTCCTCTGGATGTACCAGAGGCACATCTTATACCTGTATCAAAGGGTTGAGTAGGAACATGCTTTTTGGATTTTTGTTGTTGTTGTTTGGTTGATTGTTTGTTTTTCTTGGACCAGCATCATTAGGGGAAAAAAGGCAACAGCAAATTTTAAGAAGAATGAATTCTGAAGTGATAAACATAAGTTGAGATGAATTAACCAGTTTGGGGGGTAGTTATGATTTTATAATTACATTCATAGAATATCAATGCCAAAAGTGATATCAGAGGCCAGTTGGACTAATCCTTATCTTAGGATCATAAGATAATAGATTTAGGTGGAAGGGGCCTTAGAGACCATCTTCTCTGACTCCTTTATTTTTTAAAGCTGAGACCAAGAGGCTAGATGATGACTTGGCCAGAGATGAATTGGCTGGTATTGAGGCAGGATTCAAACTTCAGCCTTTCTGACTTAAAGAACAACAATGAACACCATGCTACCTTTTTGTAACATTCTCCAATAAGTATTCATTCAGACTTCCCTTGAAAATTTACATTACCAAACTTGAGAATTATTAAAATCACATTATTATACAGAATTTCGTGACTCCATTGTGCAATGTCATAGAAAACCTCCAGTGGAATCATCAAGATCCCTAGTTACACATACAATTTTCTTAAGTGGACTTGGACATAATTTACTTTAAATGTTCTTTCTTTTTTTTTTTTAATAACTTTTTATTGATAGAACTCATGCCAGGGTAATTTTTTACAACATTATCCCTTGCACTCACTTCTGTTCCGATTTTTCCCCTCCCTTCCTCCACCCCCTCCCCCAGATGGCAAGCAATCCTTTACATGTTGAATAAGTTACAGTATATCCTGGATACAATATATGTTTGCAGACCTGAACAGTTTTCTTGTTGCACAGGGAGAACTGAATTCAAAAGGTATAAATAATCCGGGAGGAAAAACAAAAATGCAAGCAGTTTATATTCATCTCCCAGTGTTCTTTCTTTGGGTGTAGCTGCTTCTGCCCATCTTTGATCAATTGAAACTGAATTAGCTCTCTTTATCGAAGAGATCCACTTCCATCAGAATACATCCTCCTACAGTATCATTGTTGAGGTATATAATGATCTCCTGGTTCTGCTCTAAATGTTCTTTCTTACAATAGTATTTTATATAGCGCGTTGCTAAGAAATCAATCAGCTAATAATCAATGCATCCTTAATTTCTACTAAAGGGGCAGATTAACACATCTGGTGTGAAGACCTATCAAGCTTTTATCAGGGACTGCTCATCTACTTTTAGTGTTTACTTGCAACTCTCACTTATGGCTCTAAGAAGATATAGCATGCTCAGTGGCCATATCTCAATAAAATTGGTTTCCATAGATGGGTAAATCAAGTGGAGAAAAACTAACAGCACTAAAATTTATCAGTAAATTGAGGGGAGTAACAACTCCAAGTATGTAAAGACTTATGAAAGTAGAATGAGCAGAAGAGAACAATTTGTTTCAAAAGCCATAAAAGCAAATGAAACAGGTATTATGGACCAAGCATAGATTTTCCTTTCAGTGGGCTGACATGTGTATCTCTGAATCTTTGAATCCTTGCTCCTAATTCTACCCTTTTAGAGAAATCAAAGCAAATCAAATACCTCTTCTACATGATACGTTCTTCAAGTCCTTGAAGAGCATAATGATGTCCCCATAGTTTTCTCTTCTCTAAATGTTACAATTATTTCATGTGATCCTGATAATAGAATGATTTCTGGGCTCTTCAATATCCTACTGCTTGTGTTCCAGGCATTCTTCCATTTGTCATTGTATTACATTGCCTAAAATATGATATTCAGAACTGAAAGTAATATTCCTCCTATAACCTCAATGTGATTCTGATTGTTGCCTTAGCCTACCCTAGTTCAAACTTACCCCCAATCCTCAAACCCCCAAGCTCAATGAGCAGAACAATGAGCAGACTAGCATATTCTGTAAACACATCATTAGGTTACTACATGATAGTTTCCACAAAACATAACATATAAATCAACCAATAAGAAAGTAACATCAATAGGATACAGAACAGGACATTGGACTGCAAATCTCAATAAATCTTTTCTCCAATATAGACCCTGCACAGTTCCTCTTCTTTGCTGTCCTTGGGTGAACCTATGCTACTCATAATATCATTATATTGATATTTCTCAAGTGAGCTTTTCTGTATGCATGCTGGGCAATAGCACACACATTCCACCAAGGCTTTAGGACCTCCCCACGTTAGCAATTTATAATCTCAAAATTTAGATACCTTGTGATACAATCACTATTTACTTTATAAAAATCCTTATCTTGCTTTGCTGGGCCACTGACTCCTTCAGGGAGCTTGGCCCACCCACTGACTGTGTAAATCTCATTAAAATGCCTTTGCTTGAGTTGAAGACTGTCTGAGTCTGAATTCTTTCAGAAGTGACACTATGACATATATCTGATACCTCGCCAATCTCACTCATTTGCAGTAAAATCTTCCTTCTTTTGGACACTGATTTTTGAATCCATGTGCATTATTACTCAGCTGGTTTTTGAATAGTGACTGATTTTGTAATTAGATGCTCTCCTTTTATTGGTAGTGATTTTAAAACCTTTAAAGGGCAGCTAAGTGATACAGTGGATTGAGTCTGGAGTCAGGAAATCTTAAGGTCAAATCTGGCCTCAGATATTTACTAGCTGTGTGACTCTGGACAAGTCAATTAACCCTGTTTACCTTGGTTTTCTTATCTGTAAAATGAACTAGAGAATGAAATGGAAAAACCTCTCTATTATTTTTGCCAAGAAAATCCCAAATGGTGTCATGAAGTGTTGGATATAATTGACATGATTAAACTACATGAAAACCTTTATTAAATCAAAGATACTTTTAAAAAGTAATTGTAACATTCTCCTTTCAAAAAAAGAGTAAATTTAAATATTCTACACTTAGAGAATATAATACCTAATATTTAGGAGGGGATAATTCCAGTATAGTCTATGCAATTCTAGATGCCATTTTTTCCTTTTTTTTTTTTTTTTTTGAAGGGGAGTAATTTTTATTTTATTTTATTTTGAGTCACTAGAATAGAACTTTAGGGGCAGCTAGATGGCACAGTAAATAGAGCACCGGCCTTGAGGACCTGAATTCAAATCTGACCTTAGACACTTAGCACTTCCTAGCTGTGTGACCCTGGGTAAGTCACTTAATCCCAATTACTTCAGCAAAAAAAAAAAAAAATAGTAATAATAATCATATATATATATATATATGTGTGTGTGTGTGTGTGTGTGTGTGTGTGTGTGTATGTGTATATATATATATATTTTAAAGGACAGCTAGGTAGTGCAGTGGGTAGAGCACAGGCCTGAAGTCAGGAGGACCTGAGTTCAAATCTGGCCTCAGACACTTAACATGTCCCAGTTGTATGACCCTGGGCAAGTCACAACTCCAATTGTCTCAGCCAAAAAAACAAAATAAACAAAAAAGGAATACAAAACAAAATAAAACAAAACAAAAGGGAACACTGTCATGTGCCCAGCAGAACATCAGGGAGAATTCAAAATATTTAACAACACACTACCAGTTCAAAAAAGTATATATATTAATAGAAGAAATTATATTCATGAGTGCCTATGTGCCATTTTAAAGAAGGATATTGATAAGTTAGAAAGCTCTTTGAAGACAATTAGGAAGATAAAAAATTTTGATATGCCATTGGTAGAGGAAAGAATACTAAGGATTTGAAAATTGTCTTCAATACATAAATGGCTGCTACATTAAGGAGAGTTAGTTTTTTTTTTTCCTCTGTTCTCAGAGGACAGACCTAAGAACAATGAGTGGGAGCAGAAAAGAAGCCTATTTAAATATGTCAGGAAAAACTGCTTAAAATAGTTCCAGTTATTCAAAAGTAGAATGGACTTTGTTTTGAGAGAAGGAATCCCTTTCACTGGAGATCTTGCAAGAACAAAATGTTTTATTCATCTTAATGGCTTCTCTGTAGAATCCCCATTTCTAAATAAGTTTTAGGAAAATATTTTCTTGATCATCTTAGATACTTGTGACAGGATTTGTGAAGGAGAGCTAGGTGGCTATTTGCCTCATTTTCCTAAACTGCAAAAAATGAGGATAATAATAGCTCAGGGATTGTGAGGATGACAATATTTGTAAAGTACACAACATCTGGAATACAGTAAGCACTAAATAAAGACTTTTTCTCCCCACAATCCCTTATTGCGAGAATTTGAATGTAACAAATCTAACAATATTTATTGGATTTCTGCAAACCATCAAAAAAAGAAAAGAAAAAATGAGAGAGATCTTGCTCATTAAAGAAAATTACTCATCTGCCTCATGTTACTTTCCAGTTCCACTCACATTCTGTTTGTTTTTATCATGGGAAATGCTGCTAATGATAGATGTGAGGTTTAAAGGTCATCTGATATCTTCCAATGTCCCTTTCACCATGATCCTCTGAATCAAGAACCATTTGCCATTCAGTATGAAATTTGTAGGTAGTCATAGAATTTTTGAATTTATAATTTTAGACTGCAAGAAACATCAAAGCAAACTTAATATTGAATCCAGTATGCAGTAAAGTGCTTTGCACATACTAGACATATTAGACTAGTTGACAATTTGAATATATTAACCTCATACTTAGTAAATTACAGTAATTCCCTATTGCTTCTAGGTTTTTAAAGATTTTTATTATCTGGCCTCCACCTATTTTGTCTTAACTTATATTTTGCAATCCACATTCATCTACTATATTCCAGAGTGCTTGGAAGATTTCCCTTGTGGAATTCCTCCTTTATTTCCTTTAAGAGTCATCTTAAGCAAAACTTATACAGGAAGCCTTTCTAATTATTCCCAAATGCTAGTGCCTCTTTCCAGAATTATCTTGTATTTATTCTGTAGGTGTGTACTGTCTTTTCCATAGAACATAAATTCTATGAAAGTGAAGATATCCCTATTTTCACCTTTGTAACTCCATCTCTTAGCACATAGAAGAGGCTTGAAAAAATGTTTAAAAGTTTTGAAAAAAAACTTGTTGGTTGATTTATCAATAGGGAGTTAATACAACCTTTTCTGAAGTTGAAATAATTAGGAAATTCTCCCTAAAATTTGAAGATGGATTTAATTATGTCAAATTAACATGCCCTTGTAGGACATGTCTTCGGATGTTTGGATTTCTTTTGGTCTTTGGCCTTCTCTGAATAGAGGAAAAATGTTATTTTTTCTTGCTTTAGATGATTTGCTTTTTGTTGTTGCTGCTGTGCATTTTATTTTTGGAATTCCTAGTACTTAGCACAGTACCTCAAAGCTTGTTGACTGACTTTCTAAGCTTGAGTGTGACACTACCCTCATCAATTGTTGATTTTCTTTCCCTGAAAGTTCATGGAATTATATGCAGTAAAGGGACCTAAAAAGACTAAAAGTTTTGCCAAAATAAAGAGCTCTTACTTTTATGTCGTTTACTTACAAAAAAAAGAACTATTAAGGCGCTTGAAAACCATTTTATTTCCCTTTCTTCTGATCTTGTTTGCATTATTAATTTGCTTAGCAAACTCTTTCTCATAGATAATACCAAGGTAAACTTTTATCTACTCAGTGTCTGAATTTCCATGATACTGTGAATTAATGAGATGTATTGAATTCCAAACTGGTATATAAACTGATGGAGAATTGTCAGCATGCCCATTTTTGCCTCATGATTCGGCCCTGATTGATTGGTTGGGTTTTGGTGGCACAGATGCTTTGCTCTCTTTGGGGAGTCACTGATGTTTATTAATAACAGCCAACTCTCAATCAACTTCCAGTCGATTAGCCACTTTGAGGATAATCTACCACAGACTTCTAAAACCTCTGCTGCCCTCCTGCTGATTTACTTCTTGTACAGCCTGCTATCCCTCCTACAGTCTGGAGCCCCTTCCAGAACTGGCTTCTTCTTCTCTCGCTCTGAATCAGCCATCTTAAAAGGCCTTTTGGACCAGTACACTTAATTACCTTCTTTCCCTGTCACCCCTTCTCAGGAAAGTTGTGTGCTGGAAAGAGCAGAAGGACAGATAAAGTAAGCAGCTGGAACTGTGGCTTCTATGTTAGGGTTGTGATGTGAGGCTGTTCAGCTGCAGAAGTGAGTGGGGAGGCAGGAAGAGAGGAGGAGGGGATGCCATAGGAACAGAGAGCAGCTTTCCAATTAGTTTCAAGTCAGGTCTTCTCACAAAGGCTAAATTTTTATGGTGTGTTAGAGCGAGTTTGGATTTGGAGTCAGAAACCCAAGTTCCAATCCCAGTTCTGCCTGTGAAGTAAGTCCCTTACTTTTTGAGTAAGTCCCTTAACCATTCTGGCTGTTCTGTTCCCATAACTAGAAAATGAAGGATAGATTTTTTTTTTTTCTGAGGTTCCTCCTTCCTTCCTATCATCTCATGACTTCAACTCTGTTGTGGAAGAAACTTCTGTGTGAAATGAGAATTTAGGCGATAGAATTAGCTCTAAGATTCTGTGATAACCAGAAGTAGAATCAATAAAAATGAGGATGAAAATACATGTCAGAGTAAAGGCTGACCAATTTCTGAATTATCTTTTTTAGACCAGACTTTTAAGTAAGGCGGATTAGATATAGTAAAATCTTAACTAGCCAGGGATTCATTAATTATTTAAATGGTGATTTATCTAGATTCATTTTTGTTTGTTTGTTTGTTTTCTTTCTATGTCTCCCTCTTCCTATCTTCTGAATGTCTCCTAGCACATGTGGGAGAGTGCACCAGCTAATGTATGAGAACTCCAAATTCTGGATATCAGGCACTTATTTATTTCCTGTCCAAGAAAAAATAATGAGCATGATGATATGCACAAGAGAGTGCTAAATGTCTTTGGATGATGAAGTTCAAATAATTCAATATGTAGGATAGTTTCAGTGCTAAAATGTAAAATATTTTTTGGAGGGGAATTATGATTGCATTGCACACATACTGCTCCCCTCCCCTCTCTCTAATGGATTATCAAGGGTTGCTTATATTTTCTTGTAAGTCAAAATATTCTAGTGTGGTAGAGTAGAAAGGAAACTGGACTACACTCATAGAATCACCAAAATTTCAATTCAAAGATAATCTATTTCTACCTTACATAGAAAAAAAAGAATCTCCTTTATAATATCCCTCCATAAATAGTCACCCATCCTACTTTGGAAGAATTCCATTGAACTCCATTGGTGGAAAACTCATTATCTCCAAAGACACCCTTTGTCATTCTTTGTATCCCTAATGTTTAGCATGTGCATGGCACATGATAGGTACACAATAGGTCCTTGATTATTTAACTAAAATTTTCCCTTTTCACTTTTGAAAAACACTAATATTATCTATTTCCCCTAATTTGAATTCTTTGTAGGCTGTACCCATAATTCTCAGTTTTCCCCTTTGTAGCAAAAGAAAACAAGTTGAATTCATTTTTAAAAAACAATTCTTTTTGTGCTTGAAGGCTGCTATCATGATCTAAGATAAACCTATCTAGTTCCTTCAACTGAAATTTTTATATCATGATGGCAGTGCCCTTTATCAATCTGGTAATCCTACTGTGGTAACTTTCTTAAAATAAGATACATAGACTAGAATACAATATTCCAGAGGTGGTCTGACCAGATCAGAGTACACTAGGACTATTATTTCACTTAGTTTTTATGCTATAATAATTTATAAAAGAAAACGTAGAGGTACAAAATATAACCCTTCCAACTCTATACCTCTGATCCAATGAATCTACTTCATTATAAACAGTATGCTTCAATTAATGTTGTGTTAGAAAATATTCAGATTGCTATTTACCCATATTAAGTTTATAATCTATTGATCACTTCCAAGACATTTCCTGTGAATCAAGAGATTTAGCCATGGTTAATTTTTATTCTAAAACTGTTTCTTTGGCATGTGGACAGTTCTTTTAACTTTAGTTTTTGAGCTTCTTATTTTTCATTGTAAAATAAAAATGTTTTTATTAAAGATTCCAGATTCCATTTCAGTAACATTGATCATGATTTCTATTTCAAAACTTTAAATTGTGTCTAGTTATTGTTTATTATATTGTACCATTTATTGTAAAATGTTGCAACTTTTTATTTATATTTGAATGCAATCAGAATAAACAATATCAAGAGAAGTATAAGATTATCATTCATCATATACACTAGCTCACAAGAATTTGTCATAATGACAAAGCTGTATAATAAATTATACAACATCTCCTAGATAGATCATTCCCATTAGCCATTCTCTTTTCCTTAGTGTGGAGTTCAAATAATTCAATGTATTCGATAATTTCAGTGCTAAAATCTAAAATATGTTGAATTAATTATGAGTGTATTGTACTGACACATAACTATCTCTTCAGTGGATTATCAGGGGTTTACATACATGCAAAATGCCTAGCTCTATGCACACCTACAGCAATAAATGAAATGTTTCTACAGAATTCTATTCAGATTTTAAAGTACTTTGAGTAAGTAGAAATTTCCTCTCTCTCACATAATTATCTAAATATTAACTATATATTTCTATGTGAATGCCATTCCATTGAAGGTATTATATGAGTTCAGATAAGGAGTCAGAATAGTCCTTTGTCAAAAATCTCACTATTGACACACTGTGTGCCTATGGACAAATCAGTAAATCATCTGAGTCTTACTTTCCTCATCTGCAAAAATGGGTTAATAATGCCTTTAGTAATTACCTCACAAAACTGTTGTGAAGATGACCTGGAATAATTTAGGTCAAGTATTTTGTAAAATTTGAAGTGCTATATAAGTACCAGTTATTGTTATTATCAATTCCCTTTTTCTCATTTTTTCTATATATCATTATCATTATCTTCTTCATTATTATTATTACTATAATTACTATAATTATTATTATCATTACTGTTTTTAAGTGCTTTTCTCATGCTTTATACTTCATGAATCCTGAATGATAAATCTAGAACTGGAAAAGATCTTAGAACTCCTCTTGTCTTTCTCCATTATTTAACAATTGAGGAAAATCTGACCATGAGAGATCAAATGACTATATAGGTAGTAAATGCCAGAGCCCAGAACTGAACCTAAGACCTTTAACTCTAAATCAAACCTTTGCTGTGATAGAACAAGTTGATCAATGATATAACTATTTTTCTAGGCACCTTGAGATCCATATTTGGGAGTTTTCTTCCTCTCTCATTACAATGTAATTCTTGTAAATTCTTCCATGTTAGGAAGGCCTTCCTTATCTAGATCTATCTTTTAAGGTCTTATTGCCCTTTACTCACTAAGATGAACACTCTGCTTCAAAGAAATCAATTCCTTCTTTCCATCTATTATACATTCTTGTGCTTATTACCATTTTTGTATCATTGGACCTACTGCCTTCCAATAGGAATGTGTTCCTTTATCTAATTTCTTCTAATTCTAATTTTCTAATTTAAATCCCACCTTCTCCAGGAAGCCTTCTTTATCTATCTCATCCCACAATATCTTTTCCCTTTTCCTTTCTCTTAATTCCAGAAGATATTAAAGTTTGAAATGCAAAAACATTCACATGGTTAGTTACAATTCCATATCACTTTCTAAATGTGACATGAAAGTACACCAGGCACATTAAAGGCAGGGACTGCACCTTATATTTCTTCTAGATCTACCATACTCAGATCAAATCAACAAGTACTTTTAAAGCAAATATAATGTGCTAAGCCCTGGAGATATAAAGAAAAATTTAAAAAGTCTCTGATCTTAAGGATCTTATAGTCTAATGACTTTGAAGAGAGGGGAGAAACAACATGCAAACAACTATGAATAAAGATTTTTATGTAAATGTAGGCATATATGTGTGTATGTATTTATATATATGTGTGTGTGTGTGTGTGTGTAATATGCATGTCTATATATTTGCATGTATGACAGATAATAAAGAAAGGAAAGGTCATAGAACAAATGGTGGAGGTGGATGGCTGAGGAGAGAGTTGTCCAAAGTGGGATTTTAGTTGGGATTTAAAGGAAGCCAAGGAAGTGAGAAGGGGGAGAACAAAAAGAGGCAAGGTGGACAGCCCAAGAACATGCAGAATTATGATAAAAAAAATTTTTTTGCAAGAAACAATAAGGAGGCTAGTGACACAGGATCAAAGAGTATAGGGATATAATAAAGGTATAAGAAGAATGGGAAAAAATGTATTGGAGTTAGAGGAATGGGCAAGTTTTAAATGGTTTTGAACATGAGATTTTATATTTTATTTGGGAAGTGGTAGGGAGTCAGTAGAGTTGATTAACTGGAGGAGTTACATAATCATAATCTGTGGTTTGAGAAGATCATTTTGACATCTGAATGGAAGATGGACTAAAGCAAGAAGAGACAAGGATTCACATTAATGAGTACTTATTACAACATGAATGATGAGGACCTATATCAGGATGGTGCCATAGTCAGAAATGAGAAGGGAACATATGAAAATTGTTGCAAAAGTTAAATCAATAGGATTTAGAAATAGATTAGATATGAGGAATAAGAAAGAATGAGAAATCAAAGATAATAATAGATTGAGGACCATGGTGATTAGAAGGAGGGTGATACCCTCCACAGAAAAAGGAAAAATAAAAAAAGGAAAGGGTTTGGGGAGAAAAGATAATGATTTTAATTTGGGTATCAAGATCCAAATTGAATGCCTAGAGGATATCTAATTCAAGATATAAAATATGCAGTTAGATACAAATTCCATGGTAAAAAGAGAAGTTAGGGTTGGATAATTAGATCTGAAAACAGAGATAATAAGCTATAATGCTCAATGCATAGGTAGGAACGAAAAAGACAGTTAATAGGCATAAGTTGACTTGGAAACTTACAAATAAAATTTTGGGGTTTTCTATGGTCAACTATATTTCTTAAACAACTTTGTAATTTGTTGGACTTTTTTATTTAAAGATAAACAACTTTTTTAATATAAGGAAAGGGAATAAACATTTATTAATCACTTTCTAATGTGATTTGCACTTTTTAAAGCTTTTAAAAAATATTATCTCTTTTGATTTTTTTCAACAGCCCTGTAATGGAGGTGCTAATATGACCATGATTTTTATAGCAGAATAAACTGAGGTAGACAGAGGTGAAGTGACTTGTCCAGCATCACATGGCCAGTAAGTATCTGAGAACAGATTTGAACTCCTCAGATCTTCCTAACTCCAAACCCAATGATCCATCTGTTGTAATAACTATCTGGTTACAAGGTCTATACATTTGAATGTTAAATTTGGACTGTAAATAATGAGCCTTTTGCCCATAAGGCACAGTGAATAGAGTATGGACCTGGAGTGACATAGATCTGAAGTCAAATACAGCATCAGATATTTATTAGCTGTGTAACTCTAAGAAAGTCACTTAATTTCTATTTTCCTCAGTTTACTCATCTATAAAGTAATAATCCTAGATTATTGTGAGGATCCAATGAAATAATATATATATGAAGCATTTAGTACAGTGCCTAGTATATAGTAGGTGCTGCAAGCATTGTCGTCATTATCATCATCATCATCATCATCATCATAGTTACTTTGCTTACCCCTAGGACATCTTCAATATTAAACTTAAATTCAATAAGCCTCAATTCATTTTTCCTTCTTTCTACACTAATAATTTATTATTTTCTTTAACTTTTCTCTCACTTTTTTGTCCTATGTCCAATTTGTCTCCCAATCTTACCATTTGTCCTTCTGAAATATCTCTTGCACTTTCCACATCTGCTTTGTTCACAAAATCACTTCCCAAATGATTTATTTTGATAGGTCTCCTAACAGCTCCCCTTCTCTCCAGGGGCAATGTTTCTTCCTTCTACCTCCATCCTTAATCTATTCTGCCAGTAGGCATCAAATCATTATTATTATTATTTAAATATAAATTATATCATGTTACTCTGCAAGATTCTAAAATGACTCCCTGCAGCCTACTCCACAAAGTCTTAAGTCTCTGTGTCTCTTTCAAATCTTCTATAATCTGCAATTGTCTTTCCAGTTAAAATGGCTATCTTGCTTCTTCCCAGAAAGCTCAATTGTGGAGACTCAGGTCAATTGCTGTACTGTTCTTCATGTATATCATGATAAGATTCTCCTCATTCTCTCCTTGCCTTTGTTCATACTAATTCTGCTTTTTACAATGCAGTGTACATTCTTTATCAACTTCCTTATGAGTCCCCTTAATACATGTTAGGCAGCTCTGAGGAAACCTTCTGCAATTCTTTATCAAACTCAGCAAGGACAGTTCACTCTACTTTAGACACTATCTCAAGTGGAAGAAGTATCCATGCAACAAGAATTAAGGTGAAATGTTTTGAAATTTGGAAATATCCACAATGAGTAGCTAGGGGATATATTGGAAAAAACACCACTTAAATAAATACAAATGCTAAGTAGTACATTGCCTTTTTTAAACATAAAATTCCCAAATCTCACAAGCATCAAAAGTTCACAACTTTTTTGCAGAGAGGAATAACTTTATGTGTTTTTGATATTCCTAGGAGCCACAAACATATCTCAGTTGGCTTTAATTTATGTGCATTCTGTGGCAGTTTTTCTGGGTATATGTTGTTCTCTCCCTACTTCTGCTACCTCTAAGAATATAAGAGCCTTAAGGGTTGAGACTTTTCCATAGATGTCTCTGTGTTTCAAGTACCTGGTCTAGGACCTGCAGATGAAGGGAACTAAAAAAAAGCTTGGCTAGTAAAAATGGATTGAATTCACCTTAAACTGCAAATTTGCAACTTAAGGATCTTCATTCATATGAATTACTTTGAAAAATGGTATTGAATATAGGAATACAGAACATTTACAAGTTAGGCATGCTGATTTTTGTTAATTCTTCAGGACCAAAATAAATTAGTCTTCACCAGGGTCAGAAGAAAGAA
The DNA here is from genome assembly GCF_016432865.1 of Antechinus flavipes. Taxonomy (NCBI): domain Eukaryota; kingdom Metazoa; phylum Chordata; class Mammalia; order Dasyuromorphia; family Dasyuridae; genus Antechinus; species Antechinus flavipes. The sequence continues at coordinate 592,507,660 of NC_067398.1, read as the reverse complement.
AAAAAAAAAAAAAAACATAGATTTTCCCAAGCACTTTTTCCATATTACTTCTTTTAGTCATATTAACAAGTACTGTATTAGTTTTGCACTTCAGAATTCCTTTGAGAAGTAGTATGATATAATACAAGACAGAATAATATAATACTAAAACCAATAGATTTGGCATGATGAGAATTCACACCTTTGGATATTTGTTAGATTTGTGACCATGAATAAGTAATTTAACTTCTTAGTATTTCAGTTTCATTTTCTGTAAAATGTGAAGATAAAAACTTGTCCCAAAAGTCAAGAGAGAATACACCATGAAAACAAACTTTATAATCAGGAGATCTGGATTCAAGTCCTATCTTTGAGACATATGATTTTGTGTAAATCACCTAATCTATTTCCCCAAGAAACTCTCTAAAGTGATTAATTGCAGAAGAGTTGCTATTCAATGTATATTAGTCTTGAAGGTATCCCACAAATTGACATTATATATATGGCCAAAAAAAGGAAAATGCCTATTTCATAAATTGTCTCCTCCATTTAGACCACGACCTACTAAGGATTGTCTTGCTTTTCTTTGTATCCCCACCCTTTAGCACAAGGACTAACTAGCACATAAATGGAACTTAATAAACATTCACTGACTGTTTCCTGAGGCTATTGTTAGAATCGGGTTCCCTAAAAGTGAGCGAAGTGCTTTGTTAATCTTAAAATCTTACATGGATATCCAAAAGAAATATATGAATGGTTCTTATTTGGCTGTTTGAAAAACAGAATCCTACGATGTGGAGGATGTGTGGAGGATTTGGAGAATTCCATACATTTTAAGGGCCTTTAGCACATGATACCCTTATTATAGTGATGTGGCTCCATTTTGCATCATATGACTGAGATTTCTTTCATTCAAAAAAAAAAAATCTCCAAACTTCTCCAACGATCTGGAATTTTATTCCATCCATATACATGCATAGTAACAACATTTGTTGAGAAATCATTTCTATCAGAAGTAGAACATTATCTTTGTGATCACCAGGTGCAGTATTGCTACTCATATTTAAATAGATCTTATATATGAATTAAATTCATACTTGCAGCATTGAGTTTAGGGTTTCAATTTTGACTGTGCCTTTCAAAAGATAAAACTGATTAATACATCCTCATTACTTACAATACTGCTTCCAGTAATTTTGTTCATTCTTTATAAAGTATTGCATTTAACAGCAAAGGTTTAAAAATTGAGACAGAGATGCATCAGTGAAAGAAAATACAAGTACTATACAAGAAAAAAATTGCCATCTTCATTTAACATACATGTTTAAGATTAAGAAAATGGACGGAAACATACCGCTACATACAAATGCAAAGCCTAATGACTAAAGGACTGTATCTGCTAAAATATAAAGTGCAAAACGGAGCCTGGTCATTTAAGAATTGAAATCTTAAGGCGAACTTTACAGCATGTGTATTGAAAATGTCCTTGCAAGTTATATTTTAGCATATACATATATCTGCAACAGCATATAAGAAAAAAATCAGGATACACAAGTGCTTTTGAAGCTATTTCTAAAATGCTTTTTTTCTGTATTGTTTGTGACTATTTTCTTTAAAATCTACTATACAGTGCAAACCATATGTGCTACACAATAACTATACAATAACATTACAAATGACTTTAATATAAAGTTTTTAAATAAAAATAACATAACCACAGCTATGAATACTGCTGGTAAAATAAATTAATATTTTTGAAAATGGCACCAATAATACACTTTACTAATGGACTGTAATGAAATTACACCTTAAGTCTTCAACTCAGCCTTAATGAGTTATCTCCTGATTGCCAGTCTCTTGGACTGCATGGAACAAGATACTAAACACTGGTACCAAAGGTGACTGATGGGTTTGTTGGTTAGTGGTTTTTGCTTTTTTTTTTTTTTTTTTATTTGACATGTTCTGCGGCATGTGACGAGCAATAAAACTTCTTGTGAGTGATAAAGTTTGAAAGGTTGTTGAACTGGATGTCACACAGGCGGCAATATTTTCCACTGGTTGGAGCCTGAGTGGAGCCATTCACACCTTTTGCTATACTAGACAACTGTTCCTCTGCAGAAGGAATTGCAGGAGACACATTTTCATTTGCAGCTAATGGATTCTCAGAGATCCAAGATGGAGACTTGTGTCCATCTTCATGCTGAGGATTCTGGGAAATGTTCTCTTGCTGTGGGTTTGTAGCAGGCCTTTCATCTTGTTTCAGGCCACCATTCACTATTACCATGCCTCTGTTTTTGGGTAACAATGGCAGAGATTCTTTCTTCTGGACAGCACACCCATTTGAGGGGGCCTGGACTTTAGGTGATTCACTCTCTGCATTTGTGCTTTGATCTATGTCAGTGTTATGAATGACCAGGGAACCAGAAATATAATCGCTTGGCTTTATTCCATAATATGGAGAAAGCTGATCTGCTCCTTTAGCTTTCTTTATTGCTCCAGGGTAAAGGCATTGTGGGAGAAACAAATGTTTGTTTTCTTCCTTTGTTGCAATAAGCTGAGCAGCTTCACTAAAGACTTTCAGTCCTTGAAGAGTTGCTAAGTGGGATGAAAATAAGTTTCCATTGGGAGAAGGCTGCTTCAAGTTTCCATTTTTCTCACATTTTATTATACTTCTTTCATAGCTGACATCAGGGCTGTTCCGTTCACTTTCTGGATTTGGAAACACTTTGCCATCCAGCTGTCCAAGGTCATTACGCTGATGTGCAGTGACAGGGCAGAAATTCTGCTTATGGGCCAGGTAGTTCTCTACCTTATTGAAACTGATCTTGCAAACAGTGCACTCATGGTAATCCAAGAGCCTTTTCGGAGATGTGGACGTCCTCTCAGACTGAGATAAACACTTTTTGCTGAGATCTATGGGTACATCCATCTCCAAACAGGACACACTGGAATGAGTAGTGTCACACTTGGAAACAGGAACACACTTGTTGATCGAGAGAGATGTTTCCAGATGCTTTGAGACGATTCCTGGGAAGATGTCACATCTCGGGTGGTAGCATTCTCCCAGCCCTTCTGTGGACTCTTGAGTAGATGTACAAGGATTATTGAGGTTGGCTACTTCCAAGAAACGCTGCTGGACAAGTTGAGGCCTTGGCTCCTGTTCTGGGAGGCACATCTCATACATCTTCCTTCGCTTGCGGGTACGCATTGTTCTCTGCATAGCAGGCACTTTGTTGGAAGCAGACCTCTTGAGGGGAGGATCGTGGCGAGTTGCACAGTAATACTGCTTATGGACCATATAGGTTTCATGTCGACTGAAGGTGATGTTGCAAGCATCACAGGTGGTCTTATTAGGATCACTTTCTCCTTCCACTAAAGAAATGCTGGAATTCTTTACATCAGAGGGTTTCCCATTGATTTTGTCATCACTACTACTGGAAGCAGATAGCTTTTTAGCCTGTGCAGGAAAGTCCTTGTCATGGCCCTTTGCACTTGGCCCAATTAAATCTAAGACTGTAGAGGAATTGATACAGGATGTTTGAAGGAGCTGATTCTCGGGGTCAGAAGGATGAGGAGCTGTGTTAAGAAGGTTAATGGAGCTCTGACCATTGTTAGGGCTTACAGCCTCAGGCATCTTCTCAGAAACACTGGGGAATTCAGGAGACTTGGCCATCTGCTGCCATCGGCTGCTGCAATAATGCTTTTTGTGCACTAGGTAATTGTCCAGGTTATTGAATGTTATGTTGCACTCAAAACAAGTAGCCCCTTTGGGCATTAAAGGACTGTAGATGACAGGGGGATAACTGCTACTTCCATGCCTCAGCCTCCTATGGACCAGTTCAGACATCTTGGCCAAGATCTCTGAAGCCTGAGGAACCACTGTGATATCCTGGGGGAAAGCAAATTGAGATAGAAAAGGACCCATAGGGAAAGAGGGACCAATGCCAGGCTGAACTGGAGATGAGGCAAGTCTTGGGCTGGAAGGTTCAGACTTGATCTTTGTATAGGAAAAGCTTTGTTTATTAGCTGAAGCCTGTAGTTCTGGTCTCTGATTTGGGAGAAAAAGTTGATTCTTTTTCTCACACTTATCCAGCTCTGTGTCAGAGCTAGCATCTTTAGTCTGCATGGCCTTTTGGCTCTGGGGAAGTTCATTTCTAGTCAACAGCTCTGTGGCTGGCTGTATATTATCTTCATTTCCACTTGGGGAGTGTTCAATGTCACTTTCTCTTGGAAGTTTGTTGCCGGAAACGTGGATTTCTTGGTGCTGCAATAGCTCCCTCTGAGTCTGGAAGCCAAAGTGACAGTGGTTGCATCGGAAGGCAGCTTGAGTGAGATGGGAGAACAGGTGCTGGTGAAAATTGATCACGGAATCAGCAGTGTAGTTACAAATGGTGCATTTTAGACTAGCACCAGGAGGGAGAAATTCTTCCATTTTCACACCTGTGAAGAAACAAAAAAAGGAGATTGCTAAGAACCAAAAATCTTGTTTTTCAAAGAACATGGAACTTTCCAACGAATTCAAGTGTTTATTTAATTTATTAATCATTATTAATTAATTTATTTATTAGTAATTATTAATTGTTAATAAATAAACAGCTGAACTGGCCAAGTTTAGCACGTTTTTTTTTTCTTTTGAAACAAGTCATTGTATATGCAATAAATATATATCTACTGTGATACCAAGATTTGGAATTAAAAGGTTCTCTTGAACCTTACAGAAGGTTAAAATTTTCTACTTCTACTTGGGTTCAAATCTTAACTCTCATCATTTGCCACCAATGTGATCTGGGGCAAGTCACTTAACTTGTGTGGATCTCAGTTTCCTCAATTGTAGAATATGGGAGGTTAGTAGAGAGAACCTCAAAGTCCAATATGCTGTTGAAATTTATGATCTATCACAGTATCCTATATTTTTAGAATGCTTTTCTATTTTCAAAGTGCTTTTATATGCATTTTTTCTCATTTTTCTCATGATGGTAGCACGGTAGGTACTATTATCCTAATTTAAGGGAGGAGGATAATGAAACTCAGAGGGTTTAAATAACTAGACAGATATCACTTAGCAAACACAGAACTTGAGTTGAAATCAAGGCTTCCCAATTCCTTATTCAGTGTGCATTCTGTTAGAAAATGATACTTATTAGGAAAACACTACTTCTTTATATAAAGTTATAAATCAACTTTGCCATATGATATAGAAGTGTTTCTGAAAATGTATTCTTAAATCACATTAAAAATATTTTAAAAGTGAAAGATATGTAATGAATGAATTCTAATGTGAACACTTTTGCAGAGCAAACCATCCTCTTATTTATCTTTTTTATAAACCCCCATTTTTTTTTATTTCAGGGTAGCTTAAGATGAGATACACATCCATTAGAGTTTATTAAACACTGTTGTCTTTAATTTGCTAATATGATCTAAACTATTATGTGTGATCTTCTTCACAGATTAGATTAGAATAAACACTAAATTAAAAGAGAGAAACCTCTTATTTTACAGGGATAACTGAAGCCCAAAGGGAGGAAATCTCTTACCCAGGCTAATAGATCTAAACCCTACAGAAGTAGGGTATGAATGTAGTTATCCTTAATCCAACTCTTAAACTCTAGATACTACATCATGCTAACTTTCTACAAGAAAGGAAGGAATGACATAGCTGAAGTTAGAGTTCCTATAACTTTCTCTTTTATTTCCCATACCAAAGAAAAGTTATCCTTAGCCAATATAGTAATTTTTTCCCAGTCCTCCCCCCATTGGAGAGTTATTAAGTAGCACATATGGTGCCTCCAGTAATGTTCAACCATATTTGTGGTTCCCCACGCTCACCATCTGGGAAGGCCAACTTTCCCTGAACCCTCTATTTTACCAGATGAATAAACTCAGATTATGTGAGAGACCAAGGAATAAGGTGAGTGGAAAGCAACTGAGCTGCTTCGAAAACCACAACACTCATAAATATCCCCTTAGCTATGTGGGTGAGATGGCTTAAGGAAGTATCCTATCCTCAGAGACTCCTTGACCCAATAATCAGATACACAAAGATTTTTTTAGAAGAGGTGCCCTATTGACTTTGGAGGCATTCCTAGAAAAGCTGTGACCTCTGATGATGGTTCTGCCATACTCGAGAAAAAAGATGTATATATCTATATTTAAGTGGAATCTATGTAGCAAATCGTTTTGAAAGAGTGATTGTTGATAGGAAAGAAAAAGAAATATTTGGGTTTTAAAAGAAATCTACCATGGAACTCTAAAGGAAATGGATTCTCCTATTGCAGATGTATTCTAAGAAAATGTTTACCTGTCAAAGTAAAAAGACTATGAAGTTTAAAACACTAATGGTAGCTAAGTGAATCAGCAGAGCTTTGGGCTTATAGTCAGGAAGACCTGGATTCAAATCCTGCCTTGGATACTTATTAGCTGTGTAATGCTGGACAAGTTACTTAACCTCTCTGGGCATCCATAAAATGAAAGGGTCCACTCAATGATCTCTTTATAGCTCAAAATCTATTACTTATGACCACAACTATCACAGTTGAAATGTCAATAATTCAACATTGGTAGATGTCTAAGAAGCCAATTATCCAAATTAATATTACTTTTGCTTTTCTTATGTCTAGTTTTAGTAGAATTAAGAATGATGGGTTTCACTTCTATGATTAAACATAGGGTGAATCTGCTAAGTAAACTACAGCTTTCAAAGATTGACAGACCCAGGAAATAAATGAATGAACTAAGGTCAGCATTAGGTAAATTCTACAAGGACTACTTTAGATTGTCCTTGAAGATGATTACATTTCACCTAAATACAAGAGTCTCCCAAAATGGAAAGTCTCTTCACTAATGGATATCTTGGCAAGATTTAAAGGCAGGTTTTCCTGATTCCAGTCTCCAATACTCTAACCTACCATGTCAACCTGCCTATTCAATTCCTACATCAGGGAAAATAGGTGTATATGACTTATAAAGAAAACTGGCCTAGAAGAGCCATATTAGAGAAACAAGAGAAAGGGGAAACTTACCACTGTGGGAATTTAGGTGCATTTCCAGGGCTCGGGCATTGGAAAAGCTTTTGGTGCATTGTGGAAAAGGGCAAGCACTGGATATCTGGTGAGGAGCATCCTCATTCTCTTCTGTGATTGGGGGCCCATCTCTTTGCCTCCCACTGCAGTAGTACATGAGATGTGCTTGCAAATTCCGCTCACTTCGATACCATATGCCACAGGACTTACAAGGAAATATGTCCTCTGAAAAAAGAAATAAAGGTACATATCAACTGCAGTACTTTTGAAGTCAGTGACAAGCAGAGCATCTCTTAGATTTCTTGTTCTCAGGCTTCTAAGATCCAAACCAGCAAAATGACCAGTAACAAATCTGAATGGGGCTCCATAGAAAAACAAATCAATGAACACTTATTGAGTACCTCCGATAGGCTGATCATTTTTCTAGATGCTCTGTAAGAACTTAGGTTAAAGACACCCATGTCCTCAAGGAGTTTATATAATAGAATAGGTATGTGGTGGATAGAGTGCTGGGCTTGAAATCAGGAAGACCTCAATTCAAATCTACTTTCGGATACTTCTTAGCTGAATGATCCTGGGCAAGTCACTTAACCTTTTTGCTTCAGTTTCCTCAACAGTAAAACTGGGATACCTCTCAGAGTTGTAGTGAGCATTTGGTAAAGTATGTGGCATATAGTAGGTACTACATACATGCTAGCTATTGTTATTATCAATTATTATGAAAATAATTTTACACAGATTATTATGTATAACATTGCATATATAATATATTTTAAGAAAGACAGTATGGCATGGTGAATAGAAAGGTGACCCTGAGGCCAGGACAATGTGGGCTGCAGATTTGTCTCTTACAGATATACTGCTCACATGATCTAGTAAAAATCATTTAATTTCACAATGCCTTAGGCAACTCCTTACAACTATAAGTTACAAAAAATCTTCCATTGTTATTTATAGAAGAAGCTGTGAAAATTTTCTGTACTAGTGAAATCATTGGTCTTATTTTTAAATTTATGCATATATATTTATATATAATTTATACACATACATTGACATGATTGCATTCTGAATATGTATATATATACATATATATATACACATATATATGTATATATATTTCTATAATCAGGGTGGAAAGATTTACATAATTTCATCAATGTGGGGAACTTACAGTCAGAAACTCTCTCTACTACAGTAGACTGACTGGCAAGCTCCTTTGTTACTAAGAATCTTAGAGTTGCCTGGGATAACTAAGAGATTAAATGTCATTCATTAATCAAACAAAGTCATTTACTTATTTTGAATTTTAAGAATTAAATGACTCTGTTTGTTTCAGAAGGAGGAATGGCAAAGGACTTCTTTTAAAAAAAATTCTGAACTTAAACACATGTAATCCCCACTGCCCCAAACCTTAGCATTTCCATTTACCAAAATATGCATGCATGCACTAGAAAAAAGAGAAACAGAAAGAGAAAGAGAGACTGACAAAGATAGAGACAGAGAAAGAGAGACAGAGAGACACACAAAGACAGAGACAGAGACAGAGACAGAAAGAAATTCAAAGAGACAAAGTGTATTGCGTAATTGTATATAAAACCATGACTGTCCATTACCTGCTTTAAAAAATACATACAATCTATACATAAATATATGTGTACATAGAATGTATATTAAATGCATATACACACACATATAATAAATTCCACATGTTACTTTCAAAACTGTCCTGTTTTGCTGCCAGAATTTTCACTACAATCTTTTACTGACAGAACTTTCTTAATCAGCATATATTAAGTGCATGCCATTTAAGCTGCTGGGGATATAAATACAAAAGAAAGACAGGGAATACATAGAATAAAAGCAAAGGATTTTGAGGAGAGATCCCTTAAAGTGTTTCTTGAGCTCTTGAGAGGAGCCAGGGGTTTCAGGAGGTATGGTGAGAAGGAAAAGCATTCTGGGCATTGGGGAGAGTCTTTGTAAAGGCACAAAAGTGAAAAATGCAATGCTTTATTTGAGAAATGTTCAGTAGGCCATTTTGGCTGAAGTATCAAGTGCATAATGAGATTGGAAAGAAAAGTTTAAAAAAAAAAGCCAGACTGTCAAAACAGAGAAGTATGTAATTTATCACATAGGCAATAAGGAGAGTATTGAACAGGGAACTGACATGGTATTATTATATAATATTTCTTACAATGTGGCTGTTTTATCTCCACTTATACTGACAGCCAATACACTTATGGCTAAAATAATGCTGTTTATTATATGAAATAATATTGATGAGTAGTTACATAGCATTTTTAGATTTCCTAAGAGTTTTTACAAATATTATCTCTGAGGCAGGATCTGAATTGAAGTCTTCCTTATTCTAGGCCCAGAACTCTATCTACCATAGATACCATGAGGTTCTTTTTCTCATAATATACATATGAAAATCATATCTTTTTCTCATATTTTCTCATGATATACATATAAAAATTGTCATAAAACAATGAACTGTGATATAAGAACAGAGAATTTTTGTGAAAATTTTGTTGCTAGAGATATTTTTAATATAAAAATAAAATTATATATTAATCAAAGATTAAATTAAGAAACTTTTTAGATATCAAAATTATCTGAATTTTCTTTCTCAAAACTTTTTCAAGTCCATTTTCCTTTATGTTTTTCTAGGTCTTCCTGGGACCAATCTTTATCAGTGCTGTCACTATATTTGAAGTCTCAAAGTGATCTGTGATCAAATCAATCGTATTTAAAGGGCCTCCTATTCTGCTAAGTAGACTTGTAAAATATCCAAACAGTTCACTGCTGTCAGTGTTTCATGTGCCACTCAGGAGTTGACATATACACTGGAAGAATTTTACTTCTTCTGACTCTCTCTTTCACTCTCTCTCTCTCTCTCTCTCTCTCTCTCTTCTCTTCTTTCTTTCTCTCTTTCTTCTCTCTCTGTCTCTCTCTCTCTCTTTTCCCTTCTGATACTCTCACCCTTTCTTCTTCCTTCCTTCCTTTTCTCTCTCTCTGCCTCTCTTTCTATCTGTCTCTCTGTCTCTTTCTCTCTTTTCCCCTCTGATGCGCTCACCCTTTCTTCTTCTTTCATTCCTTTCTTCCTTTTTTCCTTCCTGCCTTCCTTCCATAGAACCACTTCAGACATAACCAAAATACAGGCAAAGCCAGAGGAAAGAATATATGTAGTCCATAATATTTTGAATTCTGAGTTCCCAGCGCCTAACAGTGAGTTGGGCATACCTCAACTATACCCCATAGAATGAATAAAGCTGTGATCCTCAGCACTTACTATTGACAATAGCTGTAGGCAAAATAGATGCCATGGCAGCTTGTTGAGGGAGCAGTTGAATTGAATCCAGCAGCCGTGCAGGATACATCCCTTCTGTGAGTGTCATCTGACTGGCAGCTTGTAGCCTTGAGTCAAAATCTACCACAAAGGCAATTAGCTCCTCACCCTCAGAGATGGCCTTCGTAGTAGTGCACCAAAGCTGACCCCCTATTAAAAAGAAAAGAAGGAGAAAAATTAATTGACAATGGAATTTTCAAGCTTGTTGTAGAGTAGATTAATGTCAACAGCATCTTCTTATGTATCTCATGTCAGTTAAAGGGTGGAGTGCTTAATCAAGGTAGCTGGCCATCCTTACCCTTCCCGTGGAATGGGAGGGGTACTTCTTTCCTGGATTAGATGAGATATCCGTCCATAATAACTGACAGTAAAAGAGGTCAAGAAAAGATAGATAATTAATATCTGAGGTATCTACATCAAATGTTTGCCCTCTGTTCTTGCATCTCATCTAAATGATCAATTTATTATAGCTTTGTTGTTCACACTAAAGAAAAAAAATTACAATGGGTTTAGCCTAAATACAATCTTTTTCCAAACATACACACACATATATTTCTAAAACACACATACATATATACGTATACATATACGACACAATATATATATATATACATATATATATATATATGCTTGTACATATGTATGTGTATATATATTTAATATATATATATGCACACACACATGCATGCACACCTATATTCTGATGACCCTTTTTTCAACACTTTTGCTTTAGTGGCTGAAAGTAGGAAGATCATATGCACTATAATTTTGTTCTTCATCCTCTCAAAGAAGATTATTAGATTAAAATTTTTTTATTGATACATTTTATTCCACATTTTAATCCTCCGTTTTAACAAAAAATTAAGCAAAATTGCTCAATAAAATGACTGCATATGACAACATATCATAATATCCAAGGTTCATAGGTTTATATCTGAAAAAGACCTTACAAGTCATTAGTCCAATTCCCTCATAAAAGACTGCACATCTATAGTTTCCAAAACAAAATATTTTCATTAGCTGCTTTCAAATGGATTTATTAATTTTAGAAAAAAATTACTGATTGATTTTACATTACTAATTAAAGAAATATTATATAAATATATAATATATTCTCACATATATCATAGCTAATAGTAATTCACATTTATTTAGTGACAAGTTTTCTTAAGCATTTTTCTTCTGTTTTCTGATTTACAGTACAGAGATTCTGATCTAATGCTGCAAGAGGAGGGGAAGAGATTGTATTTATTTATGCATTTTTATTTCTATTTTTAGTTATGTGTTTTCTTCCCTCCTCCCCCCCCCCTTTCCCTTCCTCCACTGATTGAGAGGGAATGATATTTACTATCCATGTAAAATTATATAAAACATTTTTACATCAGCCAAGTTTTCAAAATAAAAAAAGCACAAAAAATAAAGAGGAAAAAGGTATGCATCAATATATATTCTGAGTCCACCAGTTCTGTATCTGGTGGACAGCAAATTTCATTAGGAGTTCATTGGATTTACAATCTTTATAGTATTATATGTATTCTGTTCTCTTAGTTTTGCTCACTTCACTTTGCATCAATTCATATAAATCTTCCTAGATTTGTCTGAATCCCTTTCAGCATTTGTTATAGTAAATAGGATCCTGTTACATTCATATGCCATAATTTGTGTAGCCCTTTTCTAATTGATAAGTATCCCTTGCTTTTAATTTTTTTGATATCACAAAAAAAGCTGCTATAAATCTTTTTGTATACAGGGTCCTTTTTCTTTTGGGGAGTACGAAGCTAGTAGCAGTAGTACAGGGCCAAAGGGTATTAACAGTTTTTATCCCTTTGGACATAGTTTTGAATTTTTCTTCAGAATGGTTGGAACAGTATATATTCTACCAACAATGCATTAGGGTTTTGTCATTTTTCTTTTCTGTCATGCAGTCAATCTGTTGTGTATGAGAAGGCATCTCAGAGCCATTTTAATTTATGTTTCTCTAATTATTAGTGATTTTGAGCTTTTTGCTTTCACATGAGCATTGATAGTTTGGATTTCTTCTGAAAACTGCCATTGCATATCTTTTGTTATTGTTATTATTGGGACCATTCAGTGATGTCTTACTCTTTGTGTTTCCATTTGGGTTTTTGTTAATAAAGATACTAGAATGGTTTGCCATTTCCTTCTCAGCTTATTTTATAGATGAGGAACAAAGGCAAATTGAGTTTGCATAGTATAACACAGTATAACAGAGCTATTAAATATCTGAGGCTAAATTTGTACTCAGGAAGATGAGTCTTCCTGATTTCAAATCTGGCATTCTATCCACTGTATCACCTAGATGACTGTCATAACCTTTGCCCATTTATTAATTTGATAATGGCTCTTATTTTTATAAATTTAGCTCAGGCCCACATATATAGATTGATACATAGATATATAGATATAGATACAGATAGATACATATAAACATAAATATCCATACATATGCACATAAACACATATAAGAGAGACTTTTATCAAAGAAACTATAAACATTTCCTTCCAGTGTTCCTATTTTTTTTTCTAAATTTGGCTTCATTGGCTCTGTGCAAAACTTTTTAATTTTATGTAATATTAATTAGACATTTTATCTTCCATGAACCACTTTATCTCTTATTTGGCCATAAATTCTTCCCCTCTTTATAAATCTAATAGGCATTTCCTCCTATTCTCTGATTTACTTACATTTAAAATCTTGTATCCATTTTGAGCTTATTTTTGTATATATTTTGAGTTGTTGTTCTGTGCCTGGTTTTTACCAGACTACTTTCCAGTTTTCTCAAAAGCTTTTTATCAAAAAATGAGTTCTTTCCCACAAAGCTGGGATCTTTGAGTTATTATGATTATTTATTTCTGTATATTGTATTCCTGTTTTTTAAAATTGATTAACCACTCTTCCTTATATAATAACAACTTATTTTCATTATTACTAATTGGTAATATAATTTGAAAAGAGGTACTGCTAGTCCCCCTTCCTTCTTGTAAAAAATTGATTCCTTTGATATTTTTAACTTGATACTCACTTACTTCCTTTCATACAGTGAGCCATTTCTCACTTTGCCTTGATTGCATTTCCCATCTTTCCTCTGTCCTCTTCCACTCATATTCTGCCTCCCCACCATCCTTTACTCCTTACTAGGACCTCCCCCATTAAAAAGGAAACTCCTTGAGGGTCGGGGTTATTTTTATTTTCTTTTTGGATCTCCAGGTCTTCATAAAGTTCCTGGCACACTGTAGGTATTTGGTAAAGGTTTGCTGCTTGGTTGATTGGTCCATGCAATTACTGGATAGGGTAGGTAAGACAGATATTAACATTTCTATTTTAATAGATAAGAATACTGAAGCTCAGAAAAGTTGTGATTTATGGATTAATTTTTATAACACAAAGATACCCCTCCATACACACAATTCAAACAAACCACAAAGTTAAATTCTGTTATTCTCATAAGGAAGTTTCATTCTCTGTGTGTTCACTACCAACTTTTGCTGACTGATCTTTCTTATATAATATTCCTTATAATATGACGACTGCTTTATCTTAGTTTCCACTGACAGAACTTCCTGAAAAGAAGATATGCCAAAGATCTGTTTCAAAAAGGCTGATTTAAATAAAGGTTTGTTTAAAGAAAAGAAGCCTTTCTTCCAATAGTAGAAAAAACACATTATGGCTCTGTGCTTATTATTACTTTTTTAATCTATACTTTCAGTCCAAGATATACATATCTAATACACTTAGGTTTGAAATATGCTACATACTTTATCTGTTATATATCTTGTTTTCCCTTATGGTATACATATAGCAAGACTCATCAAACAAGCAAAAATGATACATATTTGGATGTCACATTTCTTTGTTTATCTCTCAGAATTATTATCTACCTTTTCATTTATATGTTATTTTCATTCCTTCTTCCACTCCCACCCCAAAAGATATTGTAGTTATAAATTAACTTGTTGCAAAAATCTGATAGAAGAGATAATGAGAGTGCATGAATTGCCATAGCTCAATATGTAAGAATTCGGATATCATTTTAGAAAAAAAAAATCTTGGACAATTAATTGAGGTTTTAAAAATAAGAAAAAATAGCATCAATGACAATATTTAAGTAAAAATATAAAGTTTATATTGTAGGCCTCAATGAGATATAAAAGTTTCAAGGAAAACACATACATGCTAAAACACATATCTGCACACTTAAGTATGCATGTACAAATCCATACGTGAACTTTGTCAGCACTTAGAATCATTCAGATCTGGGAAGGAACTCTGGGAATGATAGAGGCTATCTCCTCATTATCGATTTATGCTATTCGTGGAGGGGCAACATTAGCTAATCAAAAACCTAACAGTATAACAAGACTCATGTGAGGGCAGAGTTCTTTGTTTCAAAGAATAGAAGCACAAGATTCAAGTATAAATTGTTATATTACAGATCATAACATGTTTCTCTAGAACTTCCCAAGCAATGTATCTGAACCTAATTTGTGTATCTCTCTGATGCTGCATTGTGATTTAAACTTTTTCTGCTTAGATAGAGATGGTATAATCACTTGTGTCTTATCTTTCCTCTGGCTACACAGAAAAAAGAATGTGAGAGGCACTGAAGTACATACTTTTCATAAAGGGCCAGACCTAGAATCCAGAAAACTTGAGTCTGGGATCCCAACTTGGGTGCCTCTAAGTTATGTGATCACAGGTAAGCACAATAGTTTCTGAGCCTCATTTTCTTGATTTCTAAAATGGGGACAATTCCCATGGTATCATCATTAACCATTTATTTAGCAAATCTTAAAAACCATGTAAGTATCAGTGATTGTTAGGAGAAAAGGAGGAGCTGCAGAATT
Organism: Antechinus flavipes; assembly: GCF_016432865.1. Taxonomy (NCBI): domain Eukaryota; kingdom Metazoa; phylum Chordata; class Mammalia; order Dasyuromorphia; family Dasyuridae; genus Antechinus; species Antechinus flavipes. The sequence continues at coordinate 592,492,444 of NC_067398.1, read as the reverse complement.
CATCTTTGCTCAGCATTATAATATATTCTTGTGAAGATGCTGAACTTTTAGTTACAAATTTCATATCAAAAGGCAGTGTGTAAAAAAGGATGTAGGGTTTGGGACAAGCAGAAACTTGCATTCAAATTTTACCTCAGGAATTCATGAGCTAAGTGAATTAGGGATCACCTGAACTTCCTGATCCATAAAATGGAGAAAGTAAGATCTACATCATCACTATAAAAGTCTGTAGAGAAGAAAGTGCTTGGCAAATTTCAAAACACTATAGAAATATGATTTACTATTGTACTCAGATTAAATTTTACTCTCTTTTTGAACAGGTGTTGAAATGCTTTGAAGTCTGAGTCCTGAGTAGGAGATATTGATTTGGGATAAGATATCCTATGCTGGCAAGTCTAGATAAAAGGAATAATCAAACATGTTCAGTTGTTGGAAGGAGGTAAATAGGAATAGACTTAAAGTTTTGTTTCCTTTAAAGACATTTTACTAGTCTGTACTTGTGGTATATCAATATATGTGGGGTTAGATGCCATTATTCTAATCTAATGTTTCTGGACACAGTGTATGTAATATAATATAGTTACTCCTCTACTCCTACCTTAAAATTCAGATGAAGTAATTTTTAAAAATTATATATCCTTCACCAGCATCAACCAAAACATAGTAAAACAAAACACTGTGATAGAAGTCAAAAGATATAAGTTCTAATCATGATTCTGCCATTATATAGTTGTGATTTTTGGAAAGACAGCTTTTCTGAAGGGTTGAACACTACTGTCTTATATTTCAAAAAAGATCAAAGAAAGAGAAAGAAACTAGCTTCTTTAGAAATATTTGTAGTAGCTGTTTTTATAGTGGCAAAAGAACTCTAAACTAATGGGGTGTTGATAAATTAGATAATGGCTAAACAAATTATAGTATAGGAATGTGATTAAATACTATTTTTTGTTAAAAAAAAAGAAGAAGAAAAATATGAAGGTAATGGTTTCAGAGAAATCTGAGAATCTGTATGAACTGAATCAGAAATGGACAGAACCAGGGCACAATCAATAGTATAACAATAATATTTCAAAAATAATTTTGAAAGATCCAAGAGCTCTCTGTTTATTCTAATGGTCAACATGATTCCAAAAGACTATTTGGAAATAATACTCTTAACCTTCTTACAAAAAGGGATGAATTCAATTTATAGAAGAGAAAACTAAGGCAAATAGGGTTAACTGACTCTTGCTCAAGTTCAGCTAGTAAGATGTCTCAGGCCAGATTTGAACTCAGAAAAAGGAATCTCTCTGACTACAGACCCAAAACTCTTTCCACTGTGTCACCTAGATATTTCAAGCTTTGCTTAGCTAAACCCTAAAGCAATTAAAAAGAAGCACAACTTAAACTCTAAAAATGAAAGGGGGACAACTCATTTGAGGTAACTATACTACCACATGGAAGGAATTACATGTTAAGCTTCTAACATGGACAATAATAACATATTATTAATAGAAATAAAATATATACTATCATTAGTTAATTGTACTATTCATATTCAATACTTTCATCAAGAGTCCAGGCTAATTCAGAGAAGACAATCAAAAACCATTATCTGAAACCAGTGATTTGCTTCCTCTATTTCCTCTATTGGTTTTAGTGAAGGTGATAGTCATTAGTGAAATGGATAAAAAGGATCTTAGATTTATGGTTGGAGGATCAAAGTGATCAGTAAATCCAACCTCCTGTTTTATAGATGGAATAGAGGCTAGAGAAAAGAATGAGATGATGGGTCCAGTGTTATATAACCAATAAATGGAGCAAGAGCTCAAATAATCTTTTAAGAAGAAGGGACCCATGGATAATTTTCAGATTGTATCTATCAGAATTCTGGATTTCATGCTGCCATAAACTTCTCTTAGTCCTTTATTGGTTTCGTGTTAATTACACATAAGTAATTTACTAGTTAGGGATGATCAATACTATTGAATCCCAGAACATTGTGGACGTGGAATAATATCATATTGTGCAAACTAGAGCAGAAAAATTACATTCCTCCTGCCTTGGCATGAATCCTTTATCAAATGACATCAGGCACTGAGGCAGCTATCTGATACTTTCATAGCTTCACCAAATGGAAAGGTTATTTTAGGATTCTCTCTTTGTCTGCCTCTTATGCTGCAAACACAGCCACTCATTTTTACTTCCCATCACTACCCCCACAAAGTAAAGGACAAACAGTTTCAAGGTTTCATAGAAAAGCAGTAACTACTAAGGCCTTGGTGTTCATGGAAAGAAAGAAAGACAAAACTATGGACTTGCTGTTCTTAGTAATGTTTATGATCAAGATTCTTGCACAAAAAGATCTGGTTCCTAACAGGAAACTGATAAATTTTATTATAATTGCTGTCAAAACTGCAGTGAAGTATACTGTAAGTTTCGATAATAAAGAAAAGAGTCACAGTTCAAACTTGATTACATTTTGGAAATTCACGCTCCTCTTACAAGAAATCAGTGGCCTCAAATATCTTCCTCTCCTGCCAAATTTTTCACTTGCACTTTTTATTATTTATGAAATCAGTGTCTGCGTAATGTCATGCAGACCTCTGCTGATAAACTCTAATTAAGATTAAGACAAGCCTTTTGGAAAGGATCCCATCATTAGCAAACATGATAAACACAAAAATACTCCCTACTTGTCAACCAGGAGCAATTCAGTAACCTAACAGTATTATCTGTTGCTAGGCTACAGAGCTGACAAAGCTTCAATTATATTGTGCGGCCATACCTATAGAGTCCGGTATAAGCAAAATGTATTTAATATAAAAGCATTTAACTTCATCCATGCTATCTGCAATTCACAGTTTCACACAATGGTAAAAATCAGGTTAATAATTACACAGCATACTGCCCCCTCCAAAAAAAAAAAAAAATCCTTGCGATGTGTTGTTTGTATATTTTTTTCTAATTTATCTGTGATTGATAGACTTTACTTTGTAAAAATAAGAAAATGCAAGCAATATGAAGCTGTAAACCTAGAGCACAACTACATTCCAGTTCATCAAGATAGGTTGCCAAGCTTAGCATAAAAATATATAGCAAATTGAACCAATTAAATCGCATTTAGATTCTGTATTACTCTGCTTCAATATGCAGAAGGACAGGGAGCCTCAAGAAGATAGATATGGATACTAGTATAAAACTTTATTTTATGTAAGAAATGCATCCAGGAATATAAGAATATGGGTGATTTGAAGTAAATGAATTCATTTTCTCACTCCATAAAAATGAAGTTTATTTTTGGATTTTTTCCCCCTTTGGCTAAATAATTGCAACTTGTTCTTGTGGATTTTCTAAAAGTAAATTGAAAGTTGAGTTTTGTAACTTTTGGTGGATGTGTTAAGCTGTGAAGTAGAATGATTTATCTAGCTTTTCTTTTTAAGATCTGATTCTGGAAAGGGAAAAAGAAAAAAAAAATCAATAAGCTGTCCAGGAAACCAGATATTTGCCAGGAAAACCCAAAAAGTTGCATGTGTTACAAGTAACACAAGTCTACCATATGGACTCTTTTTCCTTGTTTGTTTTACCTCCCAAATCCACCAAAAATCAGATTCACTGAGATTATGTTACTCTGAGGATTTTTAGTTTTCAAAGAAATTCAAGAAATAACTAATTACAACTGAACCATCATGTTGAAATAGTTTCAGCATAGGTACCTCATGTTAGAACACTGATACTTACCCATTCTTTTGGGGCTCCCTAACATTGTAGCTCTGTAATTATCATGTCATATTACACCAGGCCAAGGGCTGATTTCTTATATATATAAGTGTGACTGTGGAGGAGGGTCAGGCTATTATCAATGCTCATTTAAACAACACTGCAGATTAGCCCATGGAATGACCCCCACTAACTTTCAGGCACATTCTCATAGATTAAAACCATTCCTTTTGAAAAACAGTTTTTTGAATGGACAAAAACCCAAGAAAGACATCAAACTCCTGGGGGTGTAGTGAGGGTGAGGGGGTAGGTATTTGTTTGTTTTGTTATCTCTATTTCTCTTTTATTTCTTCCAAATAAACTCATTTAAGGATAATTCAAAAACTAAGATGAGGTCCAGGCCTCAAATTTTTTTTTTTTTTCCATCCAGAGGTGATTGTTTGAAATAATTTCCTCTGCTAAAGAATGTCCCAATTTCGATGCAGCATATGTTATAGTGCCCAGATCTCGGCGTTTAGACATTAACACAGGACATATATCTATACGTAGCCACATTGTTTAATACACATTTATAATGAATTCAAATCCAATACTGTTGAAATTCTTGACAGTAAAGTAGTTCAAGGAATAGAACTTATAAATTATGAGTGCCCCTGCTTTGAAAAACGCTTTGGAGGTTTCTTTGTGCATTGGCAAATACAGTAGGAATATGAGGTATTGTGTGGTTCCTCCTGCACAGTACCTGATAAAAGAATAAAGAGCTGTGACATATTCTTAAAACAATAGCGGAATTAAAGAGAAACAATGGGCCAGCTGCTTCATTAATACAATCAAAAGAGAGCCCAGCACAGAGGAGTCCAGATAATTAAGCACTACTCTTTTAGGCCTTCTTTCTATAATAAAATTGCTTATAAATGTATTAACTACTTCATAGTTATTAGATAGATCTATGAACTTGTTTATTTAAGGGTTGATTAATGCCTTTCTGGTTATGCTGCAACATGCCAACTCACGGTTTACACAAGTTTTTGAATAAAATAGTGTAAGAATAGCTGATAAAGATCTGCAGCACACACCAGCAATAAATCAAAGGCATTTTGCAGAAAGGTCTTTCCTTGTTGTTAAATAATCCTTAACATTTTTCACTTGTACAATGTAGGCAAACTAAACACTTTAGAGCACATTTTTGGTCTTTCCATTTTCCCATGCTGTAAATTCCTGACATCTTTTTATACATTTTGAGAGAAAGAGATAGACAGACAGACAGACAGATACAGACACACAGAGAGACACAGAGAGAAAGAGAGACAGAGAGAGAAAAATTTCAAGTACCAACCAGGGCATCAGTTCTATTGGCTTTGAAGAAAGAGTTAATAGCTTCTTTTCTTCCCTGACTTTTTCTTTCCTCTCCGATCAAGAAAAAAAAATTAATGGAATAATTTGCCTAGTATATTATTTATATTCCAATAATTTTATTATAGAAAGTGACTAATATGTATTTCTTTGCAGTAAAACAAAATCCATGTTTTTAAATTACCAAGTGCTTCATTATAAAATTCCTAAAGAGTCAGCTAACCATAATAGTCAGAAAGGGTTTTTTATTATTAAAGGATGGTAAAATCCGAAACCAAATGTCTACAGTGCATGTAGGATCAAGACTACAGTTTTTAAAATGGAAGGGACCTCAGTAATCTCATAATCCAACTCACTTTTAGAGACTTGTACAGACTCATATCATAGCAGTGAAAACTCAAACCCAGAGCCACTGATTACAAATCCTGTACTCTTTCCAATTTACCATGTTGTCAGTCATGGGAAAATAAAAGGGTGACGGGAGAGATGCAGACAGGATTTTCTCTGTTTACTGAAATCAACAATATCAAATATCAAAACAACAAAGCATTTGCCAAAATTTAAAATGTTCAATTCTAGGAGCTATTTAGTTACTTCTGACGAATTAAGTTTTTTGGTTGAAAGAAGAAAAAAAAAGAGGGAGAAGGAAGACAAGGGAAGAAGAAAGAGAGAGAGAGATAATAGAATAACTGAGGTAGGGAAAGAAAAGATTTTGCTTTGGAAGTAATGTATATAGTACAAATCAACTAAATTCATTTATTGAATTCACTTTTACAGTGATCTATGTTCTACTGATACATCAAGCAATATAGCAGTTCTGACTTTAAAAAAAAGTATTCTAATATTGGGTCATTCATTCTTCATTTACTGATGATTCCATCCTCCACTCCCTCGAATAAATTCCAAAGCACAGAAATGAGCATAAAGTTACAGTCAGTAAACTAGAAAACTAAATAGATTCTCCCAGAAGAGGTTATAAGGGAGCATTTTATTTATTTTCTTTCCCCATGACTGAACGACCAAAGCTTATTTTTCAGAGGGTTGAGAGAGCTAAATACATAGCCTTAGAAGATATAGGCATCAAATAGGTAAATATGTATCTCAGTAAACCCTAGTTCAAATCCTGAGCTGATCAAAGTAAATGCTATCTATTAGGTACCTTTAAAAAGCTACTTTTAAAATAATCTCTTAATTCTGCTGCATAAAAGTATTAGAATCTTGGTTCAAAATGGCAAGATTTATTAAAAACCTCAAATAAAATTTATTGCTTAAACAGTCTCAGAATTAGGAAAGATCTAGAATTTTTAAAAAAAATAAAGTCACAAATAACTAGATTTAGTTTATTATTTAGCAACAAATTCAGCTGATACATTGTCCTCATAAGGCGATCATCTGGAAAACTCAGAGCCCTCTATCAATTAAAATATAACAAAATAAAAATAAGAATACTAGTAAGACAACTGTGAATTTAATAGGAAAATTTGCCATCCCATTTTACAGATCAGGAAAAGATTTAAACAGTTTACTAATCTTATCCATACAATATTGATGGCCAAAGTTGGTTTAGAATCCAAATAATTCTTTTAGCCCTATCCCTGCCTCTGTAATCCTAAAGAGGGCTGAACTAGAAGTAAGGAGATGTTGTTTCATATCCCAGCTCTGAAACATATTAGCCAGGTCATAATTAAGCAAACCAGATCACTTGTGGGAGACTCCATTTACACATCTATAAAAATAAGGATAATACTTTTTCTTCTCTCTCTCTCTCTCTTTCTCTCTCTCTCCCTCTTTCTGTCTCTCAATCTGTCTCTTTGTCTCTCTGTCTGTCTCTCTCTCTCTCTATTTCTCTCTCATTTGTAATCCTGTGTAAAAATGTGAGCTATTATTTATTCTAAAGCAGAGTACTTTCTTTAAAAAAAATTTTTTTTTAAATCTAGAGACAATTTTCTTTTTTTTCCAAGAAACAGTGCTTCCTCTGTCAATCTGACCTCTATAGGAAATAATTTGACTGTTGTTACTAATACTTTAATGTCTTTAATAGTCTTTCTATGATGACTATCCAGTGAGACCTCTACCCTTGAATGAAAAGAAAAGTGAACTCACTCATGATCTTGAGAAGAAGGCAGAGTGCTTTCTGAACGACTATGTTTGGGATTATAAAACAAAAGTATCCTTCAACTTCTATAGGAGGTGAAGAGGTACCATATTTTTATGAGGTCCTTAAATGTTTTATTTTAAAGCTATTTAGATGGCTAAAACATGTTTGCTAACTTAGAAGTGTTTCAGACTCTGAAAATAGGCTTCCATTCATCTCCAGGGATCTAGCAGCTTTTAAGGTGATCTATCTTGGGCCACAGTTTTGACAGCAATTTTTCTACTACTGATTCTCAATGTGGAGTCTTATAGACTTTTCCACCTTGCTCACAGATACACTTAAGGTGCCCATCTTTGGTCTGACTTACTGGATCAACAGGATTTAAGTGACCAGCCAAGAAATGACACTCTACCCCAAAGGCAAGCTGTCAAAACTCAGCCTGCAGCTGATAAACTGATTACAAAGCTGCTTAAGACTTTGCTTGTAAACAAAAGCATTTATCAACTAATAATTTGCAATAAACTGATGTAACTCCCAGCTGAGCCCCTAACTGTAATTGTCTTTACCATCTGCCTATTAAAATACCATTCTTCATCAGCAAGCAGGAGCAGAAGGGAGGAAATCTCCACCAAATACACAACTTGCAAGCTTATAAATAATCTGTGAGCTTTTCACATTTTCATTATAACTTCTCTTTGGCATATTTCATTTTCATTCTTACCTGGCCTGGGAATGCTCTAAAATTAGGTGGAGGGGAGAGATGTGGTGGGGGTAGGGGTGGAGGCATGAAAAAGAAGGAATGAAACAGTACTGCCTGCTGTTCTGCAGGGGAATAAATTATACAAGTTCATCACATGAGGCTGTTTCTTAATTTTTTTTTCTTTCCTCCTTCCATCACTTCATGGAAATATTCTGATGAAAACTCCCCCAAGCACCACATTGGAAATGAACCTCTCTATTCCTTTTTCAGCTTGTCAGTTTCCATTACCTTTCTTTGTTTTGCATTCGTTTTTTCGAGTGGCTCATTAAGCTTCTACAGGGTGTCAGTTAAAAAGTGCAGGGCCTCGGTGGTGTGGTGGTGGAGGGCTGGATAGTCAGCTGCAGGGCAATGTGGAGCCCTGGTGAGGAGAGAAGGTGCCAAATGGCTGGCAGGCCCCCTGGTGTGCTGCCCTGCCCCTGTAGCCCTACGGCCTCACCTTTTGATTTTTCTTTGCTTTGGGCCCTGTTAATCCCTAAAGTCTCCAAATGGAAAAGGAGTTTCAGCATCAATGGATTCAGGCAGTTTAAAACTCCTTTTCCTCAAATGAGGGCCTCTTCTTTTGCCAGCAACCCAAAATATTCAGATTGCCCTGAGCCGTGGGGAAAGCCTGAGAATAGCTGGGAACTACTTTTGCCTTGTCTTCCAGAAAACTATTCCCCAATGACATTTTGCCCTTTCTTTAAGTGCTTTTACATGTATTTACTACCTCCGGGTTCCCTCTACAATATATTCTATTTGTTACACAATTCTATTCTAATCAAGAAAAATTGCCCTAGAGTTAGGAATAAAAAGCAGCTTCAGTACTAAATATTGGCTGTTCTGAAGAGGGTAGTCTCCTTTCTTCATTTTGATTTCAGATATATTTCTGTCTCATAAGGCTCTATGACACCAGTGAAGAAGACTATGTACTCAGTGATTGACTCACTTTATTCTATTAATAGGGATATTAATATTATTATATCTTATATAACAATATTAATAGGGATCAAATTCTAAGAACTATCTTATCTTACTATCTTAGTTCATTTATCATAATGAAATATTTTTCCTTTTAGTTAAAATTATTTTTCTTTCATTTTTACAAGTTTTTGAGGGATAGTTTTTTCCCCCTGAAATCTAATATTAAATATAACTAACTTAGGAGAAAGAATATTGGAAAATCAAGTTTTATTTTTGTAAGGAACAAGAATAATGAGTAACAAAAAAGTGGGGCATTGCTGCTACATAAAGAATTGAATGGAAGTCCAATTGTAAGGTCTGCTTTGAAAGTGTTATGCCCTAAATAAAAAACTTATGGTTTGTCATTCCATCCAGTGTCCTTACCTCCCCTTATCTGTCTTTGTTTCCCCTGGAAGACTGTATACTTAGGTTATGTATTCTGTTTGCAAACCCTAGTTAGCTAAAACTCTATATAATTCCCTGCCTTGGTTTGTCTGTGTTGAAATGCTTTGGACAAAAGTCACATCTTTGGGGCAGCTAGGTAATGCAGTGGATAGAGCACCAGTCCTAAAGTCAGGAGGCCCTGAGTTCAAATTTGGCCTCAGACACTTAACATGTCCTAGCTGTGTGACCTTGGGCAAGTCACTTAAACACAATTGCCTCAGCAAAAAGAAAAAAAAAAAGAGTCCCATCTTGGTTGGTTAGCCTAAACTCTCCACAGTAAAAGATTAAAAACCAATCTCTGTTTTGCCTCAGTTTCTTTGATATTACAAAAGAACCATATTAGGTGTAATTTAAATTTCAGATTGAAAGAGAGAGAGTATGGTGCCTACATCTGAGCTTTGTTTCTGTGAAGAATTGATTGCGTGGCCCTAGATATGTCCCATAGAATAACAGAATCCCAAGCAATTCTCTAAAGCTATTAATTGTTAATCTGCAATGGTAAAGAAAAATTCATCATTGGGAATTAAGTTGTCTTTACTAATGAAGCTACAGTTCCCTCCCTGTTCATCTTCCCTCTTAAATTCCCTCCCCAATCTAACACAACTCAATTCATCAGATTTCAGATTAAATTATTATTTTTAAAGAGCCTAAACTCTTCTTAAAAAGAAAAATTTTCAAATAAGAATAATGCATTTTTATCTAAATCATGGATGTGGAGAACTGGAAAGGGCCTTACAGATATGTCATCCACCTTGATACCTTTTTTATAGAGCCCAGAGAAGTAAGTTACTCAAGGAATTATTAAAATTAGTCCATGGCTCTTGCCATTATGCATGGAATTGACCAGAGATTTAAAAACTCAAATTTTAAATTTAGTACCAGTAAAAACTGTGATTTAAGGGTGGGGTATACAGAATTGAGAAAGAGACAGAGACAGAAACAGAAATAAAGAGACAAGGAGACAGAGAGAGAAGAGAGACAGAAAAAAAAAAACACAAACAGATGGACAGAAAAAGAAAGAAATAAAGCGACAGAAAGAGACAGAGAAAGACAGAGAGAGAGAGAGAGAGAGAGAGAGAGAGAGAGAGAGAGAGAGAGAGAGAGAAGGATAAAGGGAGAAGGAAAGGAGAGAGGAGTCAGAGAGACAAAATCGGAGAGACAGAGACAGGCCGAGACAGAAAGAAAGAGTAAGAATGAGAGAGAGAGAGAGAGAGACAAAAACTAAATATGAGAGAGAAAGACACAGAGACAGAGAGTGTCACAAAGAAAAAGACAGAGACAAACACAGAGAAGAGCTTGAAAGTCACAGAGAGAAAGAGGGACAGGGAGAGACAGAGACAGAGATACAGAGAGACAGAGACAGAGAGGAAGAGATAGAGATAGAGAAAAAGACAGAAAATAAGAGACAGAGACAGAGTCAGAGATGCAAAGAGAAAGAGGGACAGAGAGAGACAAAATGGGAGAGAAAAAATCAGAATTAAAGACAGAGAGACAAGAAAGAGTAAGAGAGAGATAGTGAGAGAGACAGAAAGAGAGAGACAGAGAGATAGAGAATGAGAGAAAGAAAGAGATAGAGAATGAGAAAAGGAAGCAGATCATGAAAGAGACAGAGGGATAGAGAATAGAGAGAGAGAGTTAGAAACATAGAGATAGAGAGACAGAAATGGAGAGAGAGAGAGAGAGAGAGAGGAGAGAGAGAGAGAGAAGAGAGAGAGAGAGAAGAGAGAGAGAGAAGAGAGAGAGAGAGAGAGAGAGAGAGAGGAAGAGACAGAGAGACAGAGAGACAGAGAGAGAGGAAGAGACAGAGAGACAGAGAGAGAGAGAGAGGAAGAGACAGAGAGACAGAGAGACAGAGAGACAGAGAGACAGAGAAGGACAAAAGAGATGGAGAATGAGAGAGAGACAGAGGGAAGGAGAGAGGGAAAGGGAAAGGGAGAAAGGAGTCAGAGATTCAGAAACAGACAAAGATAGGGACAGAGACAGAGAAAGATGGAGATCTGTATGGTTAGATTCTATTTAAGAAGTTAAAAATTAATGAAGTCAGGATAGGAAAAGAGAGCTGGTTCCTGGGACAGGAAGTGGTATGTTGGTGTGGCCAAGTCCTTTCACTAACACATAGTACTTATGTGATTCCTCACAAATCACTTCTCCTTTTAATTCTCTATTTTACCTCTCTAAGATTCTAAAGCTGCAGAAGAAGTTGACCTGCAGTGGGAAAAGAAGCTCCTTGCTTGGACTTCCTTCTCCCTACGAAATAGATCTAGCCCTTATCCTGATGCCCTATCCTAGGCTATAAACTGATATGAAAGGAAATAACAGCACAGTGGGACATGACACATAGAATGTGGAATCTGTAAATAGGAAACTAAGGTTCAAATCCGAGTTCTACAACTTCGTGGATGCAATACTTTCTTTGTATAAATCACTTAATTTCTCTGGGTTTAAGTTTCCTCATCTGTTAATGTGATTGCATTAGAATGGCTTAAACTTTATGCAATTACCATCTCTGCCACCTTAACAACCCTGTTCTTGGGGAAAGTAGAGATTGAGCTAGGATATTGAGATGGGTTCATATGTTGGTTCTAGGGCTTAGCGGGGATGTTGGCCCTATTTCTCTTGTCCTTTCGTACTGTGTTCTTAACCAGTTGTGTGTGTGTACGCGTGTGTTTGTGTGTGTGTGTATGTGTGTGTGTGTGTGTGTGTGTGTGTGTAAAATAGTAACATTTGGCAGTCTATCAAATCTCATGGATCTCTTCTCTGAAGGAGAAATAAAATAAAATAAAATTTTGTTTTGAGAAACAAAATAAAATATCTAGGATTACAATGGAAACCAAGGGTTAGTTGAACATACAGATATACTATTTATTTTTCTCTAGCTAAATTCACATACCCTTTGAAATCTATTTGGGTTAAAAACCCTTGAGTTCTGAGTTTGTTTCGAGTCTAAAATGCTATGAAAGAATTCTTAATAATAATAAGAACTCCTAGTCTTTAATGTTTCTGAAATACTTTCCCTGCAATTATCCTATAAGGGTGGTAATTGTAAATATTATCTTTATTTTAAAGATGTGAAAACTGAGGCTCAGTTTTTGGTGAAATAAGTTGCTCACAGACTCAGATCATAAGCAATAAAGCAAAATTAAGCACATGTGTCTTTTCCCAATTCTGAGTATGACACTTTATGTGAGAAAATCCTTTCCCTAAAGGATAATCATTTAATTTAAAAAAATTAATTATTATGAATAACTTAAATTGATATACTACAATGTTTTAAGAAAAATAATTCTTTAAACAGTTTTAAAAATTATATTGGAAAAGACTGAAATGCTTTTGCTGTTTTCAACTCTTTCCAAATACCCAAAGGGAACTAACCATAAGGTGAGGTATTTATGCCAAAGCTATTTTTTCCATGTCATTTTGTTTTCCCGATTTAAATAAAGTGAACGTAATAAATTATAAAATGTAGCTCTTTTGCCATCTAAAATCATCTGAATATTTTATCGAAAATTTTGGAGGAAAAAAACTATCATTTCATATTTCAATCATTACAATTTTCCTATCCTAAGGGCAATTTTCAAGTTGCCAAACAATATAATTTACAATAAAATGTTTTCATGTGATATAATGGATATTTTATAACATATGGACATACTTTGATCTTCCTCATGGAGATCAAATATGCAATTCCTAATGCTGAATGATTTTTTGTGGTCGCTACTATAGAATACAAATTGATGAAATCCTGGAAAGGTGAATGGCTCGCCAGCAGATGGCACTATGTGCTTTCCCCTCAGTGCTCCTGAAAAGAGGCGAAAGGGGGAAAGAACTGATCTAATTTTGTTCTTCCCCTAAATGTTAGCTTGTGGCACTGCATTTGATAATCCCTCAAGAGTTATGTTATTAAAAAAAAAAAAAAAAAAACTTTGTGAGAATTTATATATGATCCCTTCCTTAGAGTCATCTACATGGACCAGTATCCAACTTCCATAGCATTACTGAGCACAAGAATATATGTAAAATTTGTCTTGGAACAGTGAGAGAGGAGAGAAGGCCAGATCTCAGAAATAGGAAAAAAAATATCATTGTATGTTTAAGGTCAAACATCTACTTGAAACAAAACAATTTACCCTTTGCCAGAACTTTGCTTTTCCTCAGTGGACACAAAGAATACATTTTTGCCTGTTTCGAAATCCCTTTTTAAGTAGCTACTGAAACATGGATGAGAGCTCACCCCTGAGATGCATGTTGCTTTAATATTATAGGGGCATTTTGTTTTAAAGTGTCCTGAGGGGGAAAAAAAAACAAACAACTACCACAACCCTCCCCTTCCCCACCCCTCCACCCCCACAAGTTCATCTTAGTAGAGTACTAGGCACATGTTATAAGTCAGAACAACCCAACAGACTTCCACAGTGAGTGCCTGCTGCTACTTAATTTTCCTGCTGTGAAAGGAAACTTTTGTTCTGAACTTGAAGACTCCATTAACCTCCAATCACCATTGTGTGTGTAGAACAAGTCGTGCTTAGTTTTTTTTCCACTGATAATTAAAAATTCAATAGTTTGTAAAGCAAGATGTAGTGATAAACTCCATTTTCAGGTTTTTTAGAGCTCATTTTTATTAGCTTTTAGCATGGCCTAGAGCTTTACCAGAAGCCTGAGGCATTGTGCAAATAGGAGTTTGTTGGGTGTCTTTTCCCATCCCAGTTTTATGTAGCTGAGTACTGAAGGCCTCTTTTTGAGTTCATTTCTCTTGGAAAGTAGTCTATCCTCACATCCTGCTCTCTATCTTTGTTATCTTTAAATATAAGTTTTGTACTTAGTCCCAGTTTTACACCTTTTAGATGATGTATCTTAACTTTTAGAGGTCCTATTGTTTAATTTCTATGCAAAGTCCTGTTATCATGAATAAAAGTCTTTATTGCATGGTTAATATAGCACTGAACTTTCTAACATTCCATCATGATAGGACTGTGTCTTAAAACATGTATTTTGGAGAAAGCACACAATATAAATGCTTCATTATCTCACATATATGTCAGACACATTCAGTGGCTTCCACAAATTATATTAACATTGGCAAACCAAAGGAGATCAAGCCATGAACAGAATCAAAATAGTTGTTCAGTTTATGACTTTTAGGATTCGGGTACAACTTTCAAACATTTGAACTATCATTGTAATGAATTTGAGCTATAAAGCTCAGGGCTTTGAAAATGTTTCTTTCAAGGTCTGCCCTTAATAATAAAGTTAGGAAGTAAAGGGTGAAAGGCAAAGGGCCTTTTGCCAGAGGTGTTTCACATGGGTGGGGGAATCTTATTTGAATGAACTGTAAAATGTAAGTTAAATGGTAAGGTTAAAATCAGAAACAATTTCTCTTAAGACTTGCAGAGCTTTCTGATACATTTTAATTAAGGAACTCTGGGTACATTTTGCAGCTCCAAATAACAAACTTTATTTTTACATTAACATGCAAAATGGAGTCAATATTATTTTTGGGTATACTCACAGTTATCAGCAAGTTTAACCAAATGAAATATGTCTCATTTCTGATTTTGTTGGTGGCAAATGATGGCAAAATCTTACAGAGCTATTATCTTGCTGTTGAAAATTTTGCTATCTTTGGGGAAAAGTGAGAGTACAATAATAAATGTATGTTTCATTATTCTTGCTTTACTAGACTATGTTTTGACAAGATTCAGTAAAATGTGTTTACATTTTATACTACATTACCTGTCAGTCAACTTTATGCTAGAGATTTCAGTAAAAGGTAGGGAGAACAAAGGGGAAAAATCTATTGATTTTTCTTTTCTCTGTATCTCTGCTTTGGCACAGAATACACTCATACACTGGCCAGTTTTAAATCAGAACAGGGATCAGTATGTAGAATGAATGACAAGAGAGAATATTACATCTAAGAGTGCAGCTCATCAAGAAGTTTATTGAATGTTGCTGCTATTAGGTCAACATCCTTCAATTCCTTTCCTAAAGCATAGGGCACATGCTTTGTATAGCTAGAGAACATGTAGATTAGAATGAGGTGACAGATTGGCAAGTAAGGAAGCAGAAGAAAGATCATGGTGGTTAGGTAAATGAGTCTGGGGACTGAGAAATACTAAAGCAAAAAACTAGATGATTTTCCTAAATTGAGTGTTTTTTCTCTTAAGTCTCCCCAGACTGTGTATGTCTCCAACAGGTGATGTAGTAGATACATAGATGGACTTGGAGTCAGAAAGACGAGTCATCCTCACTTTGTTTGCATCCTCTGTCTGCCTCAGTTTCCACAAATATAAAATAGGGATAATATTAGCAACTGCCTCCTAGAATGGGTTGTAAAGATTAAATGAGATAATCTTTGTAATGTGTTTGCAAACCTTCTAGAAATATGTAAATTCTAGTTATTATTATTATTATCTTTTTTCAAGACCTACCTACCTTGTCCTATATTCTAAATAAGCTATATGTATGTGTTTGTATAAGAAGGAGATGGGGAGAGAGGAAAGTTTAGAACAAAAGATACCCAGAATCTTTTGAAAGTAAAGCTTTACTTTCAAATCAAATTGAAATTTCTTCTCCCTATTTTTAGACTATTGTGTTACCTACACATGATCATTTTGGAACGAGGGAAAGCAGCTTAAAAAAAATAAGTACTTAATAATAAGATAGATTTCCTCATTAGAAAATACTATGCTCATTTTAAAAGGAGTTAGAAATTCACTTGTAGGCCATTTTGGTCACATTTCAACCTAACTTCTGCAAATTTGAGATGCACTATTGTCTTCCTGCGGTTAAGTTCAGAGGATTATTTTCCATGCAGTATTATATATTTCCACTTGATTCCTATACTCTGATGCTTCATTTTGATATGGAAGCAATCTTGGATGATCTATGGAAAGCATAGCTTTTTTCACTTGCTTGTGAACTATAAAGGCCTCTTCCTAAATGTTTTTAGAATTTATGATACTTTTTTCAATTAATAAGAAATTATTTGAATTATTATATGATTGCAAGTGAATGATTTTAATTAATAATTTTTTTTTTGCTTTATCATTAGGTTAATTAGACCAAGACAATTGAAAGATGATCAACTCTAAATTCTTTATTCACCAAAAAATTCCAGATAGGTAAGTCTTTGTAACTTTGTTAACTGTCAAGGATAATATAAATATCAGTTATCACTATTTGATACCAGACTCTCTCCTAATAACTGACATTTATTTAGCATTTGAAGGTTGACATCCTTATCTTGTTTTTGTCTTACAATGACACTGTGAAGGTGTTAGTGATATTATTAAACTCACTTTAAAGATGAGGAAACTGAGGCTGAGATACATTAAGTATTTTGAGCCAAGACCATAAAGCTAACAAACGTGCTCTTGACTGAAACTTCAGAGTGCTAACTACGAAATGGTGTAGATATCCAATTACATTCCCTGCTATCTCTCTAATAACCTAAGGAAAATTATTGGGACATAAAAGAGGGCAACATTCAAAGAAACAGGGACTATTTGGCAGAAAGTACTACCTAATAAGTTTTGCTTGAAGATTTTCCAAGGAAAAAAAAATGGAAGATATTACTGAATTGAGTTGCATCTGCTGCTATGCCTTAAGACAAGACTTAAGAGGAATGTTCTAAGGTAGAGAGAGCAGGGATTAGCATAGAAGGAAAATTTCTTAGTAATGGTAGTTTAAAAACTACACCAGTTCCCAATAGAATAACACTTGGGAGACAGGAAAACTAAGTATACTTTGAGAACTGAGTCCTCCATGAACACTCAGCTGAACACTGGGGGAAGAGGAAAGCAAAGGGAATAGAAGGCTGTGATTTTAGAGGGAGAGGTCTATCTGGGGAAAAGAAATGTTGCCAAGGAACGATATGTACACCAGTACAGTGAGGATAGTAATCTGAGGGAGAGACCTGAAAACCAGAATGATAATTTCAAGTAAGATTTATACGTGGAAAGGAAGTGAGTGAAGGTGATGAACTGTTGGAGTGATATCTTCCTACTTCCTGTAGTCAGAGAGTCTACCAGATAGGTCTGGTTACATCATTTTAAAAAGAACAAAAGTTTAGGGAGTACAAACTTAGGAACACTATAGAAGAAAAATTCAAATAGAAAAGGCAGGATATAATTAAGGCATCAAAAAAAAAAAAAAAAGGGGGATTCCAACAGAGGTAGGGTCAAGATAAGGACAAATTGTGGTAATGTTTTCCAAACAGTGATAAGCAAAATTACAAAGGATACACAGATAGGGAAGGGGGAAAAGTTCAAAGTCAAAAATTAGGTCAAGATTTTAGGCTTTGCAAGTATGAAAAGTACTGGCTTAAGGGACATGACAACAAAATCAGCAACATAGGTCCAAAAAGCGTAGGCTGGGGGAAAAGAGGAAAAGAATTTTATTTTGGAGAAGAACATGAATCTTTGATCAGTAGTGGGAAGTTATACCATGGACAGGAACTTATATAGTCAAACCAGGAAAGTTCCTGGGGGGATCAGAGAGTAAATCAAAGGCTAGAGAGTATTCAAATGAACTAGTGAAAATACTGATTTCTATCTTGAATGGTGTTTAAACACATCTTAACAGGGATGCTGTAGCTTACCTTCATTATACTAAAATAATACACCATTATGAAATGACAATGTTTGCTTTGCAGCCAAGTCTGTTTTTTAGAAGATGCATAATCATAATATAAACAACAAATAAAAATAGGGAAAGTGGATAAAACACTATCTGTTCAGAAAGAACCTAGTATCATTTTTTTAGATTAATAATTATGAAAACACAAACTCATTTGTACATATTCAGGAGTATTTTACTTACTCAAAGTGTGTCTAACATGAGAAAACATATTCCTGAAAGTTAGCTTAACTATAATATAGAATTTATAGGATTCTTCTCTCTTTTAAAGAGGGCAAAATCAAGCAAGTTAAGCACAAGAAAACGGTCCAATTGGGAGACAATGACAAAGATTAATTCTATCCTTACCTAATTAGGAGGAATGCCAAGAGAATAGAGAACATTTGGAATTTAGAGTATGGATCCAATATCCATGTATGCAGATCTCTGTGGGTCTTCAATATAGCTGATGAATCAGAGAAGGGGATAAAATAGTCCTTTTAAAAGAGTGGGGAAAAAAGCTTCCTCTACTATAAGCAAAACTCTAAGTCTCCTGGATTTAGAAAATGAGAACAATAGTAATAACTAGGCACAGGGATAATTGGGAATTCATGAGACGTTATGGGTCCCATTGCATTGTTTATCTGTTACTTTACATGGAATAATTATAAAGCCATATTCTCTGGCTTCAATTATATGAATTCCCAATGATTTGTGGAAAGGGATAACTAAGGGAATCAGTATATTACTTACAGGAACACTTCATAAATAACAGAGATTTATTCTGTTTTTAATAGATGCATCCACTTTCCACAAACTCAGTAGTATAGATGTTTTAACAACTAGGGGGTAAATTTTTCGGATGGTGCACATGGATTTAACTGTGCAGTTTCTATTGATGATAATGCAAGTTGCATGTCTAAATCCTCACATACTGTGCAAAGGAAAGTCACCCTTAAGCAGAGAAAGGCCATTTGTATATTTTTCTTGCTGTGGAAGGATTTCAAATGAATGGGAGGGTTGTCGTTGTACATTCACCTGCAGACACTTGCTATAAGCAAACAATGTTTTCTCTCATTATTCTCCAAATTCAAAAATCACTAAAATAATTATTCAAAAAACCCAAACTCTGTGCAAAACTACAGGAAGGAACATTTTAGAGCTATTCCGCATCTTGCAATGGACCTGAGGCTTTTCACCATGCAATCAATTTATTAAAGTGTTCACTATGTAAAAAACACTATCTTTAGTATTGGAGACATTAATTAAAAAAACTAAATAAACCCCCTGCCTTCAGGGAGCTTATATTCTACTGTAAGAATGTCACATATAAAAATAAATTAAGGCAAAGTTTATATAAAATAGTACAATTAAAAGTAGAGCTAGATTTAACAACTAGAAGAATGGGAAGAGGAAGGTCAGAAAAAGTTTTTATGTAGGAATTGATACCTGATCTATATTTAATTTTTTTTTCAAAAAATGTGATTTATTAAAATGATATGAGAAGCTTAATTTTCTGTGTAAAATACCAATGAGTCCATGAAGAGTTATTCTTCATCTCTCATTTACTACTCAAAAATATTTTGATATTCCATGATGGTCTACTTTCTCCCCAATGAAAGTCATTGTATTACTTTACCCATTTTTAAAATCAAAATCATTTCTAACATTTCAGTCTGTCACAATAATATTTTCATACGAGGAGTGTTGTAACCTAATTCCTTCATTTGAATAATACATTCATTTTTAATTACTGCAACTTGATCTCAGATTATTCAAATAACTGTTTCATTTTTTTATGCTTACCCTGACCCCAGTGTATTTATAGGCTTTTATCCTTACCTGATACCAGTGTAATGTAATTATAGATTGTATTTTAATCATCTACTATATCCTAGTGAGTTTGTTTAAATTGCACCAATCCTGAGTCTTTTATTTCTATGCCTTTCAAAATTCTACAATGGGATTCTCATTGCATAAAGGAAATATTTTTGTAGTTTACAATAATGAGCGAACATTTCGCATGCATTGCTGACTGTGCTTCTCATTTAACATTTTAAAAGTCACTACTGAGTACAGTGTGTAAAATTAAGAACTGCCTTGTAAACAGTAGGAGCAGCACATCATTAGAAATCCTTACTTCTGTTTGTTTGCCAGGCGTATTTTATTCCCTCCTCCTTTTGAAAGATCAAATAGGAATTGCATTTGTGATCACAATGTCTTACACTGGTAGGAAAGTCACTGGAATTAGTTGCTCCATTGCAAAAATTTCAATTCATCTTTAAACAATGGAAGAGGTCTGTATGGCACTTAAATATATGCTTAGTTATTTTACTCCTAGTCATTTTATAGTTTATTGACTATTTCTAATCCAAAACTTTGTATAATAAGCCCTGCACTGAGGTGAAAGCCTATACTGTAGGAGAGGTGTTTCTAATTGCCCAGGAAGAAAAGAGGGGTTTTTACCTCTCGGGCTACCTTAGATTCTGCAGATCCACAAACTTTGTGTCAGGGACCTTCCTAGATATGCCAAATGGCATTTTCCTATTTAAGTAATTAAGGGTGGGAACTGAGAATACCATGGTCAGTTTAAAGAGCAAGAAGAATCTACCTCTGATGGCCAGAGGAGAAGAGAAAATAAGTTATGATATTTTTCCTGTAATGAATCACACAATCAGATGAGGCTAGAGACTATTTTTTTCACCCTTTTTTTCCCTTCCCTCATTGCCAATTTTTTTTCAAATAACAACACAAATCAGTACTAAAGATAGAATACAATATGTACTTAAAAACTAAATGGGCTAAATTACATCTTAACTATTCTAGTTAAATATGAAGCCAAATTGCTTTGGTACATATTATCTGTATGACTCCATAGCAAGTCACTTTACCTCTCTACAACCCAGCCTCATGACTCCCAGTCATGCAGAATCATAATTCTCTAGGACAAGAAGATGAAGAGCAGGTACTTGTTTGTAATGCTAGGAGTTCCCAATAACAATGAAATCACAGCTACAATTCAATTTTAAAAATGTGTTCCATCTTTCATTTTCTAACAGCTCAAAACCGTCTTATGTAAAACCTCAATTTGTCAAGCAATTCATGTTTTCCATTCTTAGAACATGCTATGCTAATTCTCAAGATTCTTCTTTCTGTTTGTCCTTTCATAAAATCTTCTCCTTCTTCCCATTCAACTAAATTGTTTCTAATTGTTTCATATATATCATGGGTCCTCAGACAAAATGTGAAGATTAAGGGTACTCTGCTGCTACGTCACATATGTAAGTTAACAATGTTTGCAAAGTTTAATATTGTTTTCAATATAACATATAAGCAAATATTGAAAGGTCAGAGGAATTTTAGAGATCATGAAGTACAAATTCTTCATTTTATAGGTAAGGAAGGTCATAATGACTTGTTCAAAGTCACAGATATAATAATGAAAAGAGCTGTGAAACAAATGCAAATCATCTGTCCTAAGAGTCCAACATTCCCTTCATTACCACCAGGCTGCTTTCCCAGTAGGTGATCAATAAATGTTAATTGAACTTTTAATCCTGAAGTTCCTATTTACTTT
The DNA here is from genome assembly GCF_016432865.1 of Antechinus flavipes. Taxonomy (NCBI): domain Eukaryota; kingdom Metazoa; phylum Chordata; class Mammalia; order Dasyuromorphia; family Dasyuridae; genus Antechinus; species Antechinus flavipes. Next base: position 592,470,961 of record NC_067398.1, on the reverse strand, counting down.
CCTCTCTTTTCATTTCCTTCTTTCTTCTCCCCTTCCTTTATATTCCTGTTTCTAAAATCCATCCAAACCCTAGGGCAGTTGAAGCAAGTAAAAGAATGGAGAAGCCACTATATAAGGACAGACTAAAAATTAAAAGTTCTTTTAATTTGATAAAGACTGAGTAATATTTGAAAGATAAGACAAATTTTTAAGTCTATAAATTCATAAAGGATACAAATATTGTAATCAACCTGTGAATCTATTCATTCAAGTTTGGATGCTAATTTGGGGGCACATTTTTAAAATAAAAGAGGTTCTCAAAGAGACTAGTTCTTTCCATGGGAGGGGGGTAGGAAAGGTAGGAAACTTATGCCCAGGAGTTATTATAGGCAATTAATTAATTCAAGATATGTTAGATGAATCAATGGAGCATTATTCCATATTAGATTAGTAACAGAATGTAGAAATACATTAAGGGTAACCATAATGTTTTGACACTAACATTCAAAGAAGACAACTCTATGCTATCATAACAAATGATACCTTAGTGCCAGTATCAGAGAAGAAACAAACATTTCCTCAGAGAACTCATCCACTTTCTATGGTTATGACTAATACCTTCTATGAAGATAAGACCTAGATATTTTTCTAGATCCAATTTTCTTCCTGAATTCCAGAAATGCAAAGCCCACAAGCGCTTCAAATCTCAATATATCTATAACAAAACATAATCACTGGTCCTCTTAAATCCATTTATGCTTTTGGTTTTCTATTTTCTCTTAATGACTATTATCATTATCCTCCCAGTCAAACAATCTTGAAACTTTGATCAACTCCCCCCATTTGTAATCATGACCCTTAAATCTAATTAGTTAATAAGTCTTATTACGTATACTTCTATAACATTCCTCACGTTTACCCCTCTTCTCTATTTCTACTGTCATCATCAGATTTATATCTTACATTTAGAGTATTATATAGCTTCTAGTTTCTTATTCTTAGCATGTAGCAGCTGCTAGGTTAATTGTAATACAAAATTTAACTCAACAGCTTCAGGGACTCTTCTTTGCCTGATGAATAATCAAAGATTTCTTGGTGATTTCATCTGTTCCTGTAAGTTTAGCTATCACTTCTATGTTGATGATTTTCAAATGTCTATATAAAATACTCATCTCTCTCCTGAGCTTCAATCCCATAATCACAATCTGTTGTATATGGCTGCCTTGGTAGAACACAAACATCTTAATATCTTCATCTCAAAACCAGCTCATTATCGTCCTCTCTCCATTTCCCAAACTCTTTTCTTCTCCTACTTTCCTTGTTTCAGAAGAAGATAGCATCATCCTTCCAGTCTTGCAGAATTACAATTTCTTTACTCCAAAATCCAATCAACTGCCCAATTTTATCAATTCTATTTCCAGCTATCATAAAGTATGAACACTTCTCAAATACATCTCTTTTCTTCACTAAGTTTTAGAACTTCATCACCTTTCAATTTGATGGTTACTTAAGTCTTACCTTCATCCTCTCCCTCCTTTTAAATTCATTTCCTGCACAGCTGTCAAATTGATATTTTTATAGCATAGGTCTGACCATATCACTCTTTTGCTCAAAGTGGTTTGTTGACTCTCTATTATGTTGTCTCAAAGATAAAATGCAAACTCTTCATCTTGGGTTAATGATCTGCTTCCCACCTATCTTTCTGGACTGGTCACATGTTATATTCCAGCCAAACATGCACATCTACTATTTCCCATATATGACATGCCATGTTCTGCCTTCATGTCTTTATATTGAGGGCTCAGACACTGGAGCAGGTATCTAATAAAGTGCCCCAAGGATTAATATTAAGCTATGTTATTTAACATTTTCATCAGTAACTTAGAAGGCATAAACTGAATACTTGTCAAATGTGCAAAAAATACAAAGCTGGAAAGTGAGACTACTAACTTGAATAAGAGAGTTGGAGAAGCATGAAATAATAGAAGCAGAACTAGAAATATCCTAAAGATCACTTAGTTGAGATTCTGTATTTTATAGATGAAGAAATGGACACCAAACAGATTTTGAAAGGCAAAAAACATTAATCTTTAGTTAAAAAAGATAAATGTTAATTCTAAGACGTGAATTCAAAATAATCAACTCTCAGCCAACGACAAGATAAGGAAGGCATGGCTAGGCAACATTTTTGTGTGAAAAAGATCTCAACAGTGGGATGTGAAAAGCAAAAAAGCAAATACAATCTTAGGCTATCTTATGAGAGGCAGAACATACAGAATAATTTGGGGATAGATATACTTTTTATCCTCCATCCTAGTCAGATTATAGTGAAAGCATTGTTTAATTCCAGGTGCCACACTTTTTGGAAGAACAGTAATAGATTGAGTACATATAGAACAAGTCAAGCAGTGAAGTATAGGGAAATTAAAATTCATGTCATATGAAAAAAGAATTACAGATTTTTAGCCTAGAGAAAGAAAAAAATAGTGGGGGATACACAGCTGTCTTCAAGTATTCAAGAGAATTAGGCTTGTTTTGTTTGGCTCCAGAGGGCATAAGTATGAACACTGGGCAGAAGTTGTGAAAATAGAAAATCCAGATGTGACATAAAGAAAAACTTCCTAACTAGAGCTATCCGAATATGGAATAGGCCACCATGGGAAATAGAGGGTTTCCCTCAGTGAGTAAGAAGCTGGACAATTCCCTGTTCTATATCTTGAAGAATACATGCTTTGTTCAATTATGATTTGAACTCATTCTGAAGTTCTTTCAGATTCTGAAATTCCATAATGCTGTGAAAATCTCAACAATCCCCTGATAACCATGAAATATTACAAGATAGTGAAAACATATTCTAGTTGGTGAGTGTATTTCCTTTCGGAAGATTTATGGGAAGTCATAGAAAAAGTCAAAGGATATGGATGGGTTGCTAACCTCTTGTTGTCCTTCAATTCTTGAAGAAGCCCAAAATGACATCAGTATGATAGAGTCAAGTTACTGTGTCCAACTGTAGCTGATCAGATCAGTATGAGCTCAGAATCCTCTGCCTCAGGTCAGATACAAATAGTACCTATGAGCATTTGGGATGGCTTCTCTGACATTGTGCACCTCTACTATACTATATACTATACTATATACTATATACTATATATTATACTATAACACCACAGAGCTGTTAGTGGATACCAGATGTCACATCAAATAAATAGGTAAAATAAATTTGAAGTGATTCAAAAAAAAAGTGTCTCTGTTGCTTGCTGTACATATCTGATAAAATATTTTTAATTCAACAAACATTTATCATAGTGATGTTTGGTAAATGTTTATTGAATTGAAATTATTTTTATCTTGGATGTCTAGGATACAAAAACAAAAATGAAATCATCTTTTCACTCAAGTAAGAACTTCCATTCTACTGAGAGACTAACACACAAGTTTTAGCCTTCATGTATGTCTGTGTGTATGTGTGTGTTTATAAATTTCCAGAGGAAGAAAGTATTAGTAATGGAGAAAGGCCTCATTTGAGAGACATGCTTTCAATGAAGGTAGGAATATTGTAGGTAACATTTCAAACATGTATATTAGGTAATGTGAAAGGGCAGGGAGGTGATACATGAAATCTTATTTGTGCATACTAATTAGCAAATCATTTTGACCAAAATAGAGAATGAGTTAATAGAAATATGAGCGGTAAGTGGAAACCAGATAGTGAAGGCTCTAAAAAAAGGTAGGCAACAACATTTTTGATTAGAGAACTGAGTATGACATGGCCATCCAAATTTAGGAATTTGTCAGTTATGTATATGATGGACTGGAGAGAGGCAAGAAGACTGGAAGTAGTATTATGTCTCCAAAGAACATGAAAGATCATGTTTTTAGAAGACATATTATGATTTTTTGGAGTCCTATAAGGCTCTTCATGAGCTTTAGAATTAGAAAAAGAAAGCTTTTGTCTACTTAGTATAATATAAAACAGAAACACACTCTATTAGTTGGGTACTATTCCTGCATGGTATTTGGAATAAATTGATGACTCTAGTGGATCAGATCTGATTTAAAATATATATTTAACAATACTCAGAAGAACAAATTTTAAAGAAGCAACATAAAAGAACCTAGGTTATGTGCATTTCATATTCTAGCATTTATTGAGAATAGTTTCATTAAGAAAATATATTTAATTTGAATTATTTTGAAAGTACTTCACATAGTACATGGAGGGTCATTTTCTCTTTGTTACTGTGAAAGTTGAATAGCTTTGTTCTCATGTTAATGTCTTTGTGATCTAAAAAATCTGAGACTGGAAATAATCTCCATATTGTTAATCTAATCCATTCTTCAATATTTCCAAAAAGTATATATATATATTCTGCTTGTGTCCCCCAACACTACCCTAAAATCTGACGTCTATATCACTCCAATTTCCGCTATTATGCTATTTCAAAAAATGCTTATCTTTGATACTGAACCCTTCTTGTACCTAGATCATCATCAATATCATCATCGGTATCATTATAATCATCATCATCATCATCATCACACATACAACCTCATCAACCTCTCCCTTCTTTATAACTTATTATAGAATTTTTTTGTAGCAAGAAACATATTAACATTAGGTGACACAGTTAAAACTAACAAAAAGAGAATTTATAGGTTCATATTTTTAGAATAACTGTCAGTCCCATTGTTTTTCCTTTTAGACTTCCACTTTTTCTTTGATATTCTTTTCCAGTCATTTCCACACCATTCCTCCTATAACTCCAGTCTATATGATCGATCTATCTCTTACCTGAATTCAAGCTTTTACTGTTGTTCCTTTTGGCTCTCATTACTGAGTCTTTACTTTATCATATCATGGTCCAGGCCTCCCATTCTAGTTCTTATCCTATTTCACTCCTATGGGTCCCCTACCTACATCTCAATCTCCTTTCCCTTCTTCCAAATCTATCTCTGAGAATAGGAAACGAATCAATACAACAACATTTAACTTTGTAACTTTCTAATGTACTTATCATATAATATTGTATATTATACCTGTGTTGCTATCATCACCTAACGAGACCATTAGCTCTTTGATGAGAGGAACAATAATTCATCTAAAACTTTAAACTCTTCCACAAATAACTAACAAGAATTCAATAAATAGTTTTATATATTTTATCAAGAGAAAAAACATCTTTTAAAAAATATGACAACATATGCTTCTTTCAGATGTAATCCATGCTATAATTTTTAGAAGTTGCTATTGTTAACAAATATTGCTTCTTAAATTTAATTAAGAATTGTTAAGAGCAACTTCTTCAAAATATTTTAGGCTAGAAACTATTCTCAAATTACTAAAGGAAATATATGTAAAATAAACAATTGTCAGAATTTTGACTTTGAAAATTAGTTTCACTCCTTTACTCTATGTGCCTTAATTCCCACATCTTCAGAATGGGTGCACTTGCCTTTTGAAAGATATATATTAATAATATTCCACAGATAATTAAAGTACTTTACTATGCTACAATGTCATTGGAATACCAAATAACAATGATAGCATAAAAATAGCAACTACAGATCAAGCTACATAATAACTGACAAAAATGAATTATGCTGCTTTTCCAACATCCACAGAGAAAAGCTTGTTTTCCTTTGGGATTTCTTCCACCATTTGGTATAACATTCATTTTGCCTATAATAATACAAGCTTCATTAGAGGAGTAAAATACAATTGTCTCCTTGAGATCAAAGGACAATCTATTAAATAAAGCAACTGAAACTCTAGGATGAAATAATATGAAAAGTTAGAATTTTACGGTGAATCAAAATGGAAATCATACTTGCACACTGTAGCTAAATGCAGAACTGAAGATTAGCTTTAATAAGGAGAAATGGATAGTGGTTCGAATGATCTGAGCAAATGTGAAATGATATATGAATTCTAAACGATCAGTTTTATGTACTAGATTAAATGTAGCGTTGAAACTAACTTCAGTAATTTTAAAAGCATTGCTGGTAAACGATATGATTATGAAGAAAGATGGAACCAAACAAATAATCAAAGTACTATTGTTGCTGTACAAATCCATATTTAGCAATCTGGGGTTAGAGACCTTGGCGAAATAGTTCATATTAAAAATTATAACAGTTAAAATTAATGATGTTCTTTGGCATGTAATAGTAGCACATTGTTTACTGAGGACTCAGGTCTAAAATCGATGCGTCTTGCCTTCAAAAGAAGTAAGGAATTGAGTCCTGAGCATTAAAAATCTAAGGTCTTTGAGGATTCTGAAGGATAGGGAGAAAGAAAGACAGATTAGATCAATCAAAATCTCTGGTACTATGGGGGGTTTTGAACATTTGACTTAATCTTAACTACTCATAGAATGATTGATGTTTTTAGTTATAAAGGAAAATGACATCTTAAAACACTTTACAATATGTATTTTAGCTCATTATATCACTTAAGACATTTGCAAAATTGTATAAAATTACCCTGAAATTGCATCAAGTGTAGCAATGTGCCATGAAACCAAAAAAAAAATATGGAGGTAAAAAACCCTTTGCATTCTGCTTGATAATTTTTACCGAGGCAAAGATTTGGTTTGAAACAAAATTTCCTCTTCCAAGCCTGTGGGCATTACTGAGGTAATTACAATAGCTCTTGTATTCCTGACTTTAGAAGCTTTTTTCCTTAAGAAAATTCTAAAGTAAATATAAAGAATTATTCATTTGGTCACCTTTTTGGAAAAGATGACAAATATGAAGATCATTAAAAAGGAAAAGTTCTGTTAGTATTCAAAAGAAAACAAAGGAAGCTATCACATTGCCTATATACAAGTAAAGAAATTCATTGATTTCCCTCTCAACCTTTTTCTCTTAAAAGAAGCAAAAGGCCAAAAGGTTATTTTGAGATTTTCAGTCTTTGTCATAGTACTTTCTCTATGTAGATATAGCTTCTATATTCTAAATTTATAGAATTTTCTCACAAAATGCCCTTTCTTATGGTTACATATTACAAACCCACCTATATGTTCTCTTAATCTTTTAAGAGGTCAAGGAGGAAAAGTTATGCCATATCTCTTTTTGGTTGGCATGCAGAGTATGAGCTAATAGGATAGTAGGCAAATAACTAGGTATGTACCATGGGAGCATAATAACATAAGAGATTCCAATATATGTACTAACCAGTTCATGCATGAGTCAAGATGTCATTTGTGATGTCATTGGTTTTCAACAAAACAAAGGACAAATAAAAACCAGTATTTTGAAATGTCAGAACTAATACTGGATTAAAAATGAAATCTCCATTGTCTAGCAATGCTTGTCTTCTCTCACTTCCAGATTCTTTTAAGATTTTCTAATAATTTTTTTTTTAAGTATGTCGGTTGCTTTTATCAATACAGCCTTTCAACTGGTAGGAATTAACTCGCTTCACCTACTAAGACCATTAAATTACTGAATTCATTTAGATCTGGAAATACTCTATTTATTTAGTATTTTAGGTCTTCACAATGTGTTCTGTGGAATAAGCCATGATTGTCTTCTGGAAGCTTCAACTAAGGCAGATTGCAGGCTCTCACCTGTTTAAAGATATTGGCCATAGAGAACACATTTCATTGATGCTTCAGTATTGGCTCTGGCTTCTTTTGGGAAACAATTCAAGTCACTGAATTCTAGCCATAAATCCCTGGGTAAATTGGGTCCTGATTGTCTTTCAGGCTCTTATTTTCTTGTTGCCCATAAATAACAGATAAAATATTTTTAATGCACAGATAACAGCTCCCTTTTTTGTGCTGGAGGTCCAGAAAATGGGTCCATCTGCAAAATACTGGTCTACTTAAAACTTGTTGATTTTTTTATCCTGCCCATTTACATTCTTTTGACTCCAAATCAAGAGACTTGAAAACAGACTCCAGACATAGTAAAACTTATTTTTTAACTCATTAAGAGACTACACCTATATTATTTCTCCTGTGTCATCTATTTTGCTGCATGCTCAGCATTTCACTAATCTTTCACCCCAATTTCCAACAGTTATTTGATGGTGCTTGAAGAGGACTGTCTTTAGTATGGGAACCTCAATATTTTGTTAACCAAAATTTTTATGATCATTCATATGTATTTAAAATTATTCAAATTGACTCAGACCTTTAGATATGAACTATATTTAGAATCCTCAATAAATAAATGACAAAATAAAATAAACAATATTTCTCTTCTCTTTTACCATAAGCTGTATTTGAAGCACTGACCTCTAGGTTAAAGACTATATCATTCATTACCAGACTTCTGTAATATCTAATATCAATCTGTTTCCTTTTAAGGTTTCTGTGCCTTTAAACTATAATAGTATATATGATATCTTTCTTTCACAATTTTTTCAATGGTTTATTTCTCCTTTCAAATATTATGGTAAATGAACTTTAAAAAAAAAAAAAAAAACAACCTTATATATGTGTAAAAACAAAAGGATTTTTACAAAAGATATTCCTGGATGGAAACCCCATTCCTAATAGTCAAACTTGATGCACATACTGGTTCCTTGGCATGCCCAAGTGCAGAGCCATCTGTTAAGGTGGCAACATGCCCATTCACAAGGAGGTATGCCAGTTTAACAGGATCTAGGTGGCATAAAAATGAAGGTTTGAGAGGACAGATAATTGTAGAACCAGCCATGAACCCTATTGTAAGAAGGGTCTTTCGTGTCTGCCTTTTTTGTAATGGAGGTCCTGAACTAACAACTCTTGTGGGTCCTATATCTTTATCCTAAATTAGCATATTTTATCCATAGTATTTGATAATTTTCATAGCAAGAAAAAATATATGTAAACATCTTTGGTGATCTTACAATGTCTCAGCACCAAGACCAGTCCAATATAGTTTTTTGTTTTTTTGTTTGTAGATGTTTTTGTTTTGTTTTGTTTTGATTTGATTTGTGAGGCAGTTGGGAGGGATTAAGTGACTTGCTCAGGGTCACACAGCTAGTAAGCGTTAGTCCAATATGGTCTTGATTAAATACCTACTTTACAGGGTTGGGAGGATGAAATGATTTAACACATATAACCTTGCATTACATAAAGCAAAATGCTTCACAAATCTAAAAAGTACTAGATCAATGCTATATTTTATCATTGTTATTATTAACAAAAACCTAGATCTTTTGAATTTCTCCCTGTAGGCCATTATCATTGTCCTCAGTATATATTTGTTACCCTGGATAGTTATTAAATCAATGGAGTCAGTACTTTTGTTTTTCTCCAAACACCAACACCAATTCTTAAAAGATATCCTGGAGTCTTTCCTGCTTGCCAAGAGGATTTCACTACTATTTACAGCTCCTTTGAAATTATACTTGATTTTTATATTCTTTTACAAGAATTTTCCCCTTGTTTCTTGGAGAAATTCAGAAAATGAGATATCCATTGTCTAACAATATGTCTGCTTTGGTTCTTAGAGGTACTGTTGACCCTGATGCTGAATTTCTATGATATTGCTAGGAAACAAGTCAAAATAGGACTGATGACACACTGATTTTCTTTAACCATGCTACACCTGCCTCCTTACCAAATGTGAGCACTTCAGACAATTTGTGATATAACCTTTATTCCAGTAGCATAACTGTGAACAGCATGTGCTAATTATGACTAAAAACCACCAGGGAGCCTGCCTAGTATTACATACGAAGGCATACAAAGCTACGGATGCTTTAGAATCATCAATAATGGACTCAAGTTTTTCCTTTGTGCCCCCAAAGACAAAATTGGTGCATAAAGAAAAAATGCTCTCTATTCTGTAGGTCATATGAACTTATCCTCATCTACCATGCTAGTTTCTCTGCATAGTCCATGTACCCACTGAGACATTAGTGATGAAGGAAACTACAGCAGAGTTTCCATAGAATAATAGCTTTGACACATCCTCCCCATACCCTGTTCCTCATTGGGACACATTCTTTTCTCTTGACATTTGTGGTTCCAGAGATGTAGTGGTTTGTTTTTGTTTTTTGTTTTTGTTTTTGTTAAATTTGTCTCTTGTCTATTGAGAAGCTTGTACACTGAAACCTCTGGTAGGTTTCTCTTTAAAATTATTTTCTCTATTAACAAGCATTTGTTTTCTCTCCCTCTCACTCTTTCCCAAATAAATAAAAATCTTTGTAGCAAATATGAAAAAAGGAAAATAAATTCCTAAATTAAATGTTTAATAGCACTTTTTGCTTTTACATTATTCCCAGATATATTCTTCCTCATGCCAACTAACACACTCAGTGATCCTCTCCCTATAACTTAGAATGTGTTGGCTGAAAGAATCAGCAAATAAATACATATATAAAATAGGATTTCCTTTACTTTTGTACTTCCATTATGCTTTTTTCTGTGGGAAAAACAATTCAGCAAAATCAGCTTTGGTGACTTTTTAGTGAAGATGAGTTATTTGCTCAAAGTAAGCTTATTTCTTTATCAAAACACATTTACATCATGGCTTTCCTAAAGATAATGGCAATAGTAACAACAGCAAACATATGGACAACAAATTGAGCCATAGGCTAGCCATCTAGAAATTGATGGATCTAGATGATTTTTAAAAACCCTAAATTCTTTAAATTTTAAAATTCTCTGTCTTATTTCTCTAGATATGTTATAAGCAGACCTTATTATATAATCAGTATATCCTTATCCACAAGGAGATACATCAAGTCATAACTATTAGCCTACTTGGCATGAAGGGACAGTAGGAGATCCCTTCTCTTCCTGTCCCCACATGACTGCTACTTCTACTAAGAGAATGGAAGATGGCTTCCTACAGGAAACAACTGTAATGAAGCTGCAAAACCAAAGGTAGTCCTTGTTTATATGTTCATTTATTGGCTAATTCCTTCAGTGAACACATAACAATATCCAAGATAATATTTGAAAGGGTAGTGCTATATAGTGGAAAGAGTCCTAAAAAAAAGAAGAGGGTTCAATTCTAGGCTCTAACTTCCTTTCTATCTTTGTTCCTAGAAAAATAAATAATTTTTCCAAGCCTCAGATTTTCCATTTATAAAATAGATATGGACATTCACAGAGCACAGACTAGATTTGTCAGTATACCTGGTCCACATACTTCATTTGCACTTATAAAAACAATGATAATAAAAAATGGATAATTACTATATAGGACACTAAATTATAAAGCTCTCTATAATTATGAGCTATTTCTAATATTACTAACCACTGAAGATACAGTGTAAATATAAGACATTGTCTCTTACCTCTGGCAGCAAAATATATATATAATGTGTGTGTGTGTATGAGAACAAGACATACACATATGAAATACAGAAGAAAAGATGGAAGACAATACTTAATTTGATGTCAAACTAAATGAGACAGACTGTAAGGTCCATAGGCTTAGGGGATAAAGATTATATCCTTCATTTCATCAGCATAGGACTTCCCATGCAAGGAAACACTTTCCATTAATGAAGGTTGGAAACTCTTGCGAAATATGTAGTTTCAGAGAATTGCCTAGAGAACTAACTTAAATAGAAGGACCCTTTGGGGTCACATAGATTTAGGAAACCACAATTTTACATTTTCTTGTTGTTGTATTTTTGTTTATTTTATTAATTACCCTCCAATTTATATTTAAATCTGCTTCCCAGAAGTCCTGGGGAATTTTGCAGGACAGCTACTTACAGGCTACAAGTTTGACATTGCTGGCCTACAGCATTGATTTGCCCAGAATCATACATATAGCATATGTTTGTAGGAGATACCTCTGTATGCAGACTTGTAGGACTTAAGAAATGTGAGGAAAAGAACAGTATGAATCTAGTGGCAGAGAAGGAAGAAACTAAATTTGACCTTCAATGGTGAATCAGATTTCCTTACTTGAAAAGAAAGTAAATCCTAAGCTCCCCAGATTTCTCCAGTTTACTATGCCCTAGGTTGTTCCTGACTAAACTTGATTTATTGAAACCAGTACGGCACCTGGCTTTTGGGCTTTGAACTTCCTTTAACCTCTATGTGCCTCAGTTTCCTACTCTGTACCATGTAGCATTTTGAGTTTATAGAATCTTGGTTTAAGGCCCTTAAAAAGGGTCCTTAAAAGCCATCCAGTTCCTTCTCCACTCCATTTTATAAATGAGGAAACTGACTCAGGAAGGTTAAGTCAAGATTGAAGTCAAACAAGAAGAAGTTATTAGTCTAAAAGACCTCTAGATTTTTTTTTTAATTTTAGCTAATATTTAATGATTTCAAGGTCTTCAAAGGCAGATGGGGATAGACTATGAAGCTGTGACAAGAAACTTATCCTGTAAACACTCAATCTCAGTTTTAAGAGTTTGTAAAGGAATTAGATTTCAACTAGGAGTGTACTTAGGATTGCATGCAGCATTCGTTTTGTAAAAGTAAGAATTCAGGTAATACTTTTGTTACCTTGCTCATCTCCATCTAGATCCATGTCAAAGGACATTTAAGTATGTCTTTGGAAGAGAATGCCATGATCCATATTAAGAGATACTTGTTATAGTCCAGGAAGCCCTTTTCTGACAAAACAGCAGGCTTCCTATTATGACTCTAGGCTACAGCTACGGATTTCACTCTTCCCTGAGTGAATGATCATGTAGACTAAAGTCTGCCAATGACCCGAACTGCATTTTCAACAAGTCTTCACAGGATAATGTAGCAGCCCACACATGGTAGGTTATTCTACCAAAATGGAAAGAAAAAGTAAAGAAAAGCATAACAGGTCTTTTGAATTAAGATGAAGTTAGGTATCTGGCACTATATACTTGGAGAGTTCCCTAAAGAATAGGGCCTTAATTGTTGTTTCTGTGTTGTTGTTGATGCTGTTTTTAAAGAGTGTAACTTTTCTCCTATTTTTTTTAGAGCCAGCTGAATTGCCTTGGGAAATATTCTTATTGCTACTGTTGCCATATTCCATTTTATAGTCCTGAATAGACATTTCACAATGTTGGATTTTAATAAGCAGAGAGTTGTTTTTATTAAAGTTGACTCTAGCCCAAACTATAATACTGTAATGGACAATAGGTATAATTCATTCTATTAAAAACTACCTCTGTATGTGCTGTGAATAAGTATGCATACATTTAGGATCACCACATGCTCAATATTGGCTCAGTGGCAGGCCTGTCTCCACAGAGAACAGAACTGCAATAGTTGAGATATTTGGTCCTATCACTGTTGCTAAACAATGATCGCTGATTCCACTGGAGTGTTGACTGTGATCGCGGTAGTAGTGGTTATTAAGGTCACTGAAGGCCATAGACCTGGTCTGTGAGGAGCATCTGGTATATATACACTTTATAATCTCTTATTGAATTGATTTTGTTTCTACTCAATTCAATAAACATTTATTATACTCCTACTCGGCCTCAGTTAGTGTACTGTAGTGGAAAGATGAACAGCCCTAGAGATAGGAAGATGTGGGATCAAGTCTTGTTGCTGATGATCTTCAGCCAGTAATCCAATCCTAAAATATTTAAGAATCTATAGATCACTGCTCCAGTTCCCAATTTGAATTAGTAGAGTTTCTTTCTTGGGAGTCTCTCACACTTATGATAGATGTTATGCATAGATTTACATCCAATCCCCAAAATGAACACAACATTGTCCTAAATGCTGGGGACACAGTTGTGCCTCAAATATGACTCTTAAGGAGCTTGAAATCCAAAATTGACAATACAGGAATGGATGAATAAATTGAATTGGGCAACACTATTATGTTGTAAGAAATGAGGAAGCCAATGATTTGAAGGAGACATATTAAAAACTTATGTAAACTCTTACAAAGAGAAATGAACAGAGCCAATTGAACAATTTACATTGTAACATCAATATTATAAAAATGAGCAATTTTGAAGACTTTTATGAACTAATGAAAAATGAGATGAGCAGAAAAATTTATATAGTGACAACAGAACCATAATAATAAACAATTTTGGAATCTGTAAAAACTATGATCAATAAAAAGACCATGAATGGTTCCAGAGGGCCAATGATGAACTTGCTATCCATTACTAAAATGGGATGGATTTATAGTGAAGATACACACACACACACACACACACACACACACGCAGACAATGAAGAGGAAATTGGTTTTGCTTAACAAAGTCACAGAATCCTTTCCCCCTCTTTTTTCTAAAGTAGTAGGAATGGAAGAAAGAGAAAATAGATATTTGTTAATTTTGTAAAATGAGAAAGGTGAAGGATTCTATAGCTGTCAAATATTCCATTAGACTTTCTGATGAGGTAACTGTGTCATTATTTTTACTTAAATGTTTTACTTTGTTACAAGAGACAATTTATAAAGCAATGTCTATAATGTAAAAATAAACCATCAATAGAAATGAAAGTGACTCCCCTCCACAGATTTAAAATGGAAGGTAAAGAGAGAGAAGTACACATAAAAAAGTGGAATAAAAGAAAGAATGAAAGAAGTAGAGAGGAGAAAGCTAGGTAATATTCAAAGAGACATTTGAAAAAGGGAGATGATCTTCAGCTGATGGTGCCAAGAATCCAATTCAATTAAAATAGATTTTAAATATGCACTTTGCTAAAGATGGTGTGATAGGTAATGTTAAAACAGAAGAAAATAGGCAAAGACCTGACACTCCAGAAAATAAAAATCAACATATAAATAGCATACAAAGTAACATGCCAAAAGCAAAAAGAAATCAAGAAAAACAAAACTAAGAAAAATAAAGATGGAAAAAGCACCTCCATTTAGGTAAGATCAATAAATCTTCCATGGAAGAAGTATCTCTAAAAATGTGTATAGATGTAAAGTGGCAGGATGTCAACTTATCATCCAGTTGACTAGTACAGACAATATATGAAAGGGAATAGGATGCTATAGAACTAGAGTGTTAGGTAAATTATGAGGAGCAGCTAGTTGGTTTAGTGGATAGTGCACCAGCCCTTAAGTCAGGAAAACTTGAGTTCAAATTTGGTCTCAGACACTGAACACTTCCTGGCTGTGTGACCCTGGGCAAGTCACTTAGCCTCAATTGCCTCAGGGGAAAAAAGAAAAGAAAAAAAGTAAATTATGAAGGACCTTGAATGCCAGCCTAAGCAATTGAATGAATAATTAAATAAAATATATTATTATTAATATTATTTTCCTACTGCTGTCAATCATAGTGGCTGAGTTGCTTTACATCTGGATGCAGAGTTATACAATATTAGAGCTGTTATGGACTTTTAAAATTCTCTCATGCCTTCCTCCCCTCCAAAATGAGGTCCATTTCTCAAGGCAGCAAAGCTAATAAATGATAGAACTCCAACTTGAACTCATTTTCTGGGGCTGAATTTAGTACTTTTTCTATCTTGCCATAGTTCCTACTCTATTAGTTCCTGAAGGCCTCTTGAAAAATCTTTATGAATCTAAATACCTTGTCTAGAGTCTGTCACTTGTTACCAAGTGTGACCAAGAAATGTTACCAAGAAAGCTCCATTCTTTTGGAGGAAAGGTATTATCTCTGGTAGAATATAAATATCCCCCAGGAAGTATGATCAGTCTTTGATGAGAAGAAGAATTCCCATTAAAGTCTACACTGTTGATCATGAGTATAGATGATCTAGAGCTCTCTATCAGGCTTTAGAAAGGCGAATAGATTTTAGGTACCACAAATAGAGACAGTATGTCTGTCTGAACTTGCATAGAGCACTGTTAGAGACTCATCAGTACAATGTTGGTTACCAGATTAAATGAGATCACAATTGTAAAACACTTGGTATGTGCCTAACACATAGTCGGCATTTAATATAGTCTTGTTTTTTTCTCTATTCCTTAATCAGTGACTGAAATTGTTGTTGTTGTTGTTTTGTTTTGTTTTGTTTTTGGCTACATCAGCTCAAGAAACAGATGAACAAAATAAAACAAAAACAAAAAAATGACCCCTCAGTCTACCATGCCATTTGCTTCTTTAGTGATAGTGATGAAGTGACAGGCCCAAGGTGAAAAGAATCATACACTTCTTTTTTTTTTTTTTTTTCTGGCAAGGCAATCGGGGTTACACAGTTAGTAAGTGTCAAGTGTTTGGGGCCACATTTGAACTCATAACCTCAAACCATGACTGATGCTCTGTCCATTGCACCACCTATTTGGTCCTCAGCCCCCAAATTTATTAACATTCATCTGATCCAATGATCACATAAGAATGGTGTGAAAGAATTGTAATCCAAAGTGATAGATTATTTAATTAGGGGAATTTTGGTTAAGCAAGTTAAGAAAGACAGACAGACATACAGAGACAGAGACAGACACAAACACAGACACACAGAGAGGGACAGAGAGATAGAGAGACATAGAGGCAAAGACTGAGAGACAGAAAGAGACAGACACACCCAGTCAGAGATAGAGAGACAAAGATAGTGAGAGACAGATTCCGAGACAGAGACAGAGAAACAATAAAGATAGCCAAAGGAAGCTTAGGAACATAGGCTTAGAATGGAAGAGACCATTCTAGTTCAAACACATTTTACAAATGAGGGAACTGAGGTGAGAAATTAAATGATTTGATTTAGATAATAAATGTCAGAGGCAGAATTTGAATTCAGATATTTTGACTTGAACCCAGTTTTCTTTCTACTGGCCACATTGCCAAAGTCAAAAACAAGGTGGGTAGGTCTAGAATGTCTCCCACTTCGATCAGGCTATCAGGGAATAGCCAAGGATTGGACACTGAGTAAATAAGGAAGAATGCCATTAAGGATCAGCAGATTAGTAAAAGAGAAGGAGGAAGCACCAAAGACACATTTGCCTTTTTTTTTTTTTTTTTTTTTTTTTTTTACAGTTTCTCATTATGCTGTCACTTATTCACTCCTGCTGGTTTGTTGTCCAACAATATGGCAGGTGTGTGTGTGTGTGTGTGTGTGTGTGTGTGTGTGGTATGTTATGTATAGAATCATAAGATTTAGTTAGTCCATAAAATGAAAAAGACATGTTAACCTTTATCCCCATTGTTATTAGCTCAAGCTACCCATCAGTTCACTTTGAATTAACACTGATATAAAATATTCTGCAAAGTATATTAACTACAGCTTTTGGACCATGAACACAGGGGCCTTTTCAATATGTGCTTACTGGGTTCTTTTCATTTTTAATTACAAGGGAGATGACAACTTCACAATTCCTGCTAATACAGAAAGTCAAAATGTTGGCTCCTTATTTATATGAGGGGAATTGATCATTGTTTTATTGTCTTATAAACAGATTGGAAGATTCATTTTTTTTAAAGCACCAGTTCTATTGTACACATTTCAGTCATAGCAGAGTGATCTATCTTCAACTTGTGAGTCCAATATACAATCAAAGTAAGTGATTCATCTCCTATAAAGTTGAAGATAAAATGTTTGTAGACACTATTATTACAGGACTTCCATGCTATTAGTATTCTCCCAGGAATCAATTTGAAAAGTTGTACCATAATAAAAAAAATGGCTGGAGTCTATTTTCCTACTGCTCCTATTTTATTATACTGCATGAAATATGGCTTTATTGGCTATAGTATTACTAGGAGTAAAATATACTGGATGCTGAAAAATTCTGTCACTTTGTATTAGCTGTAAATTATCGACTAGTATAAACCCTAATTTCATTTGTCACATTCTGTTGCATTGCTGCTCTTCCTTGTTCCCATTCTGTCATTCTGGCAGGCCCACTCTGCCCCAGGTATCACGGCATCGCCATCTGCACCCGACATCTGTCTCTCTATTGATCACACGGGTTTAGCACTTGATCAAACAGAGCACAACAGAATACATCTCTTTTTGCAATGCTGCCAATGCCAACTGCTGCATGAAATCTACTACAAAATCATTCTTTCACCTAGCTCTCAAACTGCATTAGAGTTGCTCTCCTTTGCTGTATAACAGAGCTCTTTTTCTTCTTTTAATCTTGCTTGGGATATGAAATAAAATTTTCATTGTGTGACCAGAAACATCCCTTCATACCTTTAATACAAATGAAAAAAAAAAATGACAGTGCTTGAACATTAACTAAGTGGACAAATTCAACGCAAAATAGGTTAAATCACTAATATTTAAAGCAACTAGCTTAGGCAGGAAGGATTAGGACAGCCCATAGAAAAGAACAGGCAGTGACAATGAAATAGAATCTCAGTTAAAAGAAATCTAAGTAGTCAGAGACAGTGCCATGGGGAACTGTTGGCACAGGTGTTAATGGGGGCTTTAGGAGCCTATCTGTACGAAAGCAATTGTTCCTACCATAGTAATTCAGGCAGTTTCTGGATATTTGTCAATATGGAGACAAAGCAGATGGATGAGTGACTGGGTTTTTCACTTCTCAATCGGCTGTTTTGGTATTGTGTAGATACAGCCTTGGAAAAAACCACATCTAGGGGAAAGTGATTTCCCCACATTGACAAACATAGCATCCAAGCAGGTTATAACTACCAGTGTTTCACCCTTGCATGGGCATCCCCTGAGATATCTATGGAAGCAATATTAGAGTTTTGGTTAACTGCACAGAAGACGGTGCATTTTCTAAAAGACTTAAAGGGTTTCTACCCGTGTGACTCTCATTCATGCTAAGGTAGGACCCTGGGCATTGCTATGAAAACCTATGCCAAGGTGTTGCAATAAACAGTCAGCACAATGGAAAGATAAGGCTACAGGGGGATAAACGAGGAGAGGAAAAGCCAGAACTGTAGCATTTTTAGTCCACAGAAATACAATAGTGGGATTATGGCATGTAGTTATTTTTGTTCTCACATTTTCAGACTTTCCACAGCGAGACCAATTGTTTCCAGGGAGCATATTTTATATTTGCTGTGTAAACAAACAAATAAAAATTCTCTTAAATTCCCACAACAAATAGCTATAACCCATTTTAAAACTATTCAATGCCATGCTAGCCAGAGGTTGCATATTTTATTTATGCCATTACAAATTACACCGGCCAGAGGTGCAGGAAACAAAAAGGAGATTCAGTATTCAAAATGATCAGTTTTTAAAATTTTAACTTGAATCCAGATGGTTCTAAGATTAGTGGCTCCTGTTTCAATTGATAGTATTAGTTACAATGTAGGAATTAGACTGGAATCAAGCGATGTATTATTCATAAGATTTTTTTTTGTAGCCAAATACATTAGAGTATATAGTTGTACCAACAAATTAATATTTTAGAGCTAATTGAAATTGTTCTCCCTATAAAGATTAAGCTTCTTCTACCCTACACACTTCAGTCATTAAAATAACACTTTTAATGCCTTGTCTAAATGATGTCTCACATTAATGCAAAGCTATATTAAAGCACTCAAATGACCAGTTCTTTTGTAATGCATTCTATACGATCAGACATTGGGTCAGAGCTGGGCAGTGTGTATGAAGTGGTATCAAGTGGAAGCTAATTAAAATATATTCTCTATAGAACTTTGCAGAAAAAAGAGACCAATCATCATCAGAAGGTGGTCTGAAAATGTCATTTCAGAAAAAAAAGCTTAGAGTATGCTTCCTTTCCCTTGAGTAGTCACAAAGGCTTCCTGACATGCCCAGTACATCAGCTGCCAAACACCTCAGTTGTATTTTGACATGTGATGTAAACCTTTATTGGATTCTCCTCCAAATGTTTTCCCCAAATGAACAATTTTAATATTATTAAAGACTGAAATAAAAATTGTTTTAAACATTTAGTGCCTTGCCCTGCTCTAGATGAAGTAAATAGTTCTAAGCTGTGGAGCTGGTTTTCCCGTTTATCAATCCTGCATGAACAAATTTGACTTAAATTTTCCCTCCCCACACAAAATAGAGTAAAGTGGAAATACATTCTAAAGGTTTGCAAATTCCTTCCTTTCTCTACAAGTGTGGGCCTTGTGATAGTTAATTGAGGCTTTCCAAGGCAAGGCCAGTTTTACACAAGTTATGTTAGAATCTATAAATGGTAATCAAGTTTTACTTTTTGCTATTCCTACAGACAATTTCTGTGATAGATCCATAGATAATTTGATACTTTCAACCAGAAAAGGTTAGTTAACATGACATTTCTTATACTTTTTATGATAATTCATCTTTTTTTATAACACTTTTTGTTAGAAATTAAATTCTATCTAAAATGACAGGTCAAAACCCAAAGAACATTAGGCAACCACTGTCATCTCTAGAGATTAGAATTTGAAGACAAAGCCCTCATTTCTAAAGTTTCTTTTCTTTTATTAAAATTTATTTTATCTTTACTGATGTAATTTCATCTTGAGTTTTTCATCTCTGCATGGAATGACACCATTTTTCTGACTGGGATTATTAACCCCTGTTATTTGGATTCAAGCTAAAGTTTATGAATAAATACCTGACAGCGTGACTTTTTGTACTACACAACTTCAATATAGAGAACCCATACTATTTTTCCCCCAATGCTAGTCAAAATTTTTCTGGTCACCTATAAAATTAATGATTAAATTTCTGAAAATGATCTTTATACATTTCAATTCACAAAAATAAAGCAGGCCAAACTTAAATCTATGCCTAAGAATAATTTCTCCTCTACTTTTGGATTAATTTATACATTGGGTATACTTCTGACCCTAAGCAAAATAATAATAACAAAACAGTAATAAAAATAATAATAATCACAGATTTTATGACTTGTTCTTAACATGGCATATTCAGCCTTGTGAGGGCAAATATGGGATCATAATTTCAAATATTTGGGTGACAAGGATTGTTGAATTTTATATTATATTTTAAATATATTATATTAATAATAATAGTAATATGATAGGATATTGTATATACTAATTTCTAATACAGAATCAAATTGGATTCTAGAACAATAGAAATGCTAGTCATGTGATTTATTAATAAACTTGAGCATTATGAGACTCACTGGTCATCAAATCCAACTCAATTTATTTCAATGGCCTCTTTAACTTCAGTTGAGTAGACTATCTGAACTTTTCTAAACAGGTTGGATGAATAGGATTGACAGTCTAACTATTTGTATTAATATTTTTTTAAATGATAGGTAGTGTGTAGTAGATAAAAAAAAGATAAGATAGTCATAATAATCTATGTTCAAACCCTGATTTTACCACATACAAGCTATGATCTTGGATGAGTCATTTAAACTCTCAAGTTTCCCAGGAAATTCTCTGAGATTAAAAAAAGACTACTAGTAGTTCTATCTGGTAAAAAGAATAGAAATAGAAAAATGTCACAAATCTCATGCTAATAAAATCACAGGTCCAGAACAAGAAATATAAAACAATTAAAATTAAACTTTTATCCCCAAACCTCACACTATATTGTAGAAATATATATTACTATATAATGGAGCAAAGAACCATATTCAACCAATAAAACATTGCAAAATTTTTATTGGTTTTTAGATTTAAAAATGCAAATTGTATTGCTATATTAAATATATAATGTTATTGCTATATTAAATAGAATGTGAATATATATATATGCTCGTTGATAATCTGCTCATCTTTAGTGAACAGTAAACATCCATGAGAGCCATTCTAATGAAATATCTTCCTCTGAGAAATGCTAGTTCTTATTTATCTATGAGATGTTAAACCTATATATATATATACATACATACATGATGTTCCTTAATTGTTTCCACTTAAGGTATTCTTCATTACTGAAATAGAAAAGTATTACATGAGAAACTATTTTAAACTAAATATTTGACAAGTATGTTTAATTTCAAATTTTAAAAAATACTTGAAGGAACTAATTTATTAGCATTTCATTGCAGCTAATCACTTAGATTTTAGAAATTCAAAACACTTTTCACAGAACCAGATATATTATCCATGTGACAATTCAAAAGACAATTATTAAAAGCCTATGCTAGGTGAGGGGGGAACCAAAATTTAAAAAAAAATTCTCTGACTTCAAGGAGGTTCCATTTTACTGGAATCTCATCTTGAAAAGGAATTAACATATATATCTTTTGATAAAATGAAGAGTTTTCATAGGAATCTGCTCAGAACACTTTTTTAAGGTGGAAAGGAATCTTAAAGTCTCAGAGCGTTCAAATAAGCTACTCATAAAGGTGCTCTGCATAGAACTCATGATGTGTTTTCTATGGTCTATAACCTCCAAGTATTAAAAGTCAGATTATCTTGCCATGTAACCCATCATCAGAAGTTAAACCTGTGATCTCTTGAACCTAAGATTTAAAATTGCCAGCATATCATTATGTATTACGAAAGTCACTTGTCAGTGTGAAAATTATAGCTAATCCCAGGCATTCCTGTATACCCTTTGTTTGGTTTGCTAATGAGTACCTGCTACAGTAAAACATGCCCTTTTGGGTTGGCCTTGGCCTATG
This sequence comes from Antechinus flavipes, assembly GCF_016432865.1. Classification (NCBI taxonomy): domain Eukaryota; kingdom Metazoa; phylum Chordata; class Mammalia; order Dasyuromorphia; family Dasyuridae; genus Antechinus; species Antechinus flavipes. The sequence goes on along the minus strand of NC_067398.1, from coordinate 592,448,680 downwards.
AGGTTGGACAGGCTCACGTATATGAGAGAGAGCCACTAACACATACAATTACCAATATGCTTTCTTAAATCTTAAATTACTTAGTTGATTCACTTGAAGAAGCCTTCCAAAATTTTGTACTCTCTTTATAACATGAAGAAATTCAGATTAAGTGTTTTGTAAATTTTCTATGGACTAAATATTAAAATGGTATTTTAAGTAACTGAATTTTCTAAAGATCTGAAATTTCAGGCATATATGATTGCTTAAATATTTAGATATAATATGAAATATATCTATATCTAATGATAAATATATAATGATCAACTACATATTTGATGATACATAAATAAGATGAGAGAGAGATACACATACACACAGAGAGAGATACAGATATATCATCCATATTACCTGGTAATCAGACCAACAAACAAACATAAAAGCACTGAAAATGTCAAATAAAATAGTAAGTAAAATGCAGGTATAATATTGGGGGTTATGAAAATAATTTCAAAGTTTCTCAAATCTGTTTAATTTTAATACAATATTAATGCTACTGACATTATTTTACATTGCTTTTTGAATCATAAATTAAGCACTGTTTAAAAAGTATTATGCTGACAAGGAAAGGAAAAAAATGTAGCCAGGTTTTAAAATATGCACACAGGCACTACATACAACCAACTGTTTTCTGTTTATGACAAAGGAATATATAATCCATTGATCTGGTGAGAGGGCACCTGCCTTTGTAGCTGACTTTGTATCAGTGATCCCTGAACCCTCATTATTTTTCCTCAATTAAAGTTCATAGTCTCTGAAAGTCTGTGCAGAGCAGATGTACAACTGTTCTTGACAACAGAACAGAGAAGAATCACAAATTTAGAAAGCTACTTCCATTGCATAAACCTCTGAATTGCTTCATTTGTTTGGAGTAAGATACATTACAAACAATATGTCTCTTTTATAGGGCTGCTATGCCATCATTACAGTGAAAATCATTAAAGTTCAAAAATGATGCATGAGACAGGCTTTAAGAACACTGTCATGTGCTTTTTTTTTTTTTTTTTTTTTTTTTAATGATTCAAATAATGGCCATTGAAATGAAAAAATAAATAAATAAAATCTTCAGTGAGATGTAAGGTAACTTATATTTAGTCAAAATTAAGCAAAATTGGACCAGAAGCAAAGCTCTTTAGAGAGCTACAAAATATAATAACTAATATATTACAAAAATATGGATTCAATAGAAGCTAGTTTTATTTTCAACTTTTGCATAATTCTGGAATCCAGGGGGCATCGATCGTTAGGCAAAACTAATTGAAAGGCAAATACAGTAAGAACCAAATTTTGGAATTAACTATAAGGGACACTTAGCAAAAGACTAAGCTCAAATGTTACTGTCTCATTTATTAAGAAAGGCACATAAAATAGCTTCTAGTTCCCAGAAACCTCCTTTTGTACCTAGTAGAATGAGGCAAGGAGGCAAGAAAGCAGGAAAGGGCCCATTTCTATTTTATTTTTTATTTGCCATTTCCATGAGAAATTGAAAAACAAATTTTGTGGAAAGTTTGTGGGAGTCCCTGTGCTGCAATTGCCTGTCCTCCTCTTCTCAACTATAATTCTGCCTCCACAGTATGTGCTCTAAAGCCTGTAGCAGATTGTAAGTCTTTAGGTCAGAGTATGTGCTTGAAGCATCAGTGGCTACACCTGTCACGTCAGTTTTCCCGGGAAGACTATGCTATTGTTTAATGCTGTAATGTGCATTTGCTACAGTCTCACTTCTGCCACAACCATTGAAGGGACATTACCTAACCATTAACAGGAATATTTTAATCATTTTATTTTTTCTAGTCTCCAATCTATTCATTTAATTTTTAAGTGCATATTACCAACTATACATAAAATATAAATATAATCTTTCATATATTTATAAATATATAAATATAGACATATATATGTATATATACACACACATTTCCCACTCCTTAGATTTATTATAAAATTTGACCCTCCTGTGAAATCAAAACAGAGCTTAGAAAAGTACAAATGAATTAGGTTTGCACTTCTGGATAGATCTGTACTCAGTATTAAAAATATACTGGTTGCATTGTAAGATTGTTAATAGAGGGAGCCTATTTTCACTATGTCTTTCACTTATTATTATTGACTTCTGTTTCTCATCAAAAATATTTTGAGGAAAACAAACATAGGTAGACTAGCTAACCTGTGGCTCAATTAAAACTGCTCCTCCTGAACTGATAATTCAATTATTAAAAAGTCTGATGCAAACATAAGCACCTCTGGATGTAATGTTAATATCTATTAGAAAACAGAAATCTCCTTAACTAGGAGCTTTGCCCTGGGGTTAATATTCCTTGTGAAATTGCACTTTCTACATTCTATAAAACCCCAGCTGAATTTCTGACACTCATCTTTAGAACAGCCAAGCTGTTTGGATGGACTTATTTTCCTCTTAATAAAAGCAGTTTCCTTTTTCGTAGCCATGGATGCTCTCTGTCAAACAACTGTCAAACAAACTCACTGCCCAATGAGATCCTGACAAAAGTATTTCACATACAGTTATAAGGTTCACATCATCCACTTACGTCAAAGCAACCTGTATATCTATTGGTATTTTATACAAGGCATAAGCTCTAATATCTGTAGTTTTCCAAGAAATCATGCTGAATTTGAAATCAGATACATTTATGCATAAAACATTCTATGCACTAATAGTGTTCTGTACATCTTCATGGTGACCTCATAGAGTTTTAATTTTTTCAGAATAATATGTCTGATTTTAAAAAGCAGCTGCCCATAGTTAGTCATACTATTTGCCCCACGTGGAATTTTCCTATTCAGTGCATTACCAAACATCTGGTTTTAGGGGAAAAAAACACAAGGAAGTAATTTCAGTACATATGGTATAGGCACAAAATTTAGCTGAAATAGAAACTAAACACGTTCTAAATTAAAAAATTTGGCTACTATACCCATTAATCTATTAGTGACAAATTACTGTGATCCATGTGAAATTGATGCACATTCATTTCTTCCAATGAGAATTCTCCTTCTCTCTCTAATATTATAAATGTTCACTTTAAAGAATTAAACATTGCATCTGGAGAACCTCTCTGAATATCTCCATATCTTATACACTCTTGGCCAAGTATTCCTCCCAATGACCTTCCATCTATATTATTTTTAAATGGGGATTATTATACCTCACAAGATTGTTAAGAATCAAATGCAATGTGTACAAAGCTCTTGGAAGACCATAAACTGCTTTGTAAATTAGAGTTTTGATTATTAGTATAAGAAGAAGTATTAGAGACCCATAGATTTAAAGCTCAAAGTGCTTTAAAAAGGGAGGCTGAGTGGAGCCTTTCATTTTACACATGAAGAAATTGAGGCAGAGAATGGTACATTAGCTTGTAATATTAGTAGGAGGAGGAAGAGTAAGAAGAAGACTGAAAAGGAGGAGCAGGAGAAGGAGGAAGAGGAGCAGGAACAGGAGCAATATTAGTATTTTAAAATATTTTTTGAAAGAAAGAACATTGTTTATTGGGATTATAGTTTAAAGAAATATTTTTCCACCCTAAAAGCTATTCTCTGGGATGATGTATATCAGGAAAGTTTCTGTTATAATGATAGTGATGATGATGATGATGATGATTAGAATTCTTAGCACTTTAAGTTTTGCAAACACTTTATAAATATGAGCTCATTTTATCCTCACAACAACCATGTAATATCCATTTTGCAACTGACAGAGGTTGATTTGCCCAGCATCACCTAAATGTTGGGGACCTGATTTGAACTTAGGTCTTACTCACTGGGCCCACACCTCATTTACTTGAAATGTCAAAGATATTAGCAAACTAACTTTTTACAAATTATTGAAAAATATCCAAATACCTTGGACAGTGCCTTTCTCTCTCTCTCTTTTTTTAATTTTCAGTTTAAAAAAAAGGATTGTATTGTATTTCTTATAGCTACAGTAGCTTAATTCTTTAATACATCCATTTTTAGTCTACTTTCACTAAATTTTCCTTCTGTAATCCCAATCCTGTCACTGGAATGAATTTCTATTAAGAAAACATCATGAATTTAATGGAGAAAAATTTGGTGTCAAAATAACATTTTCAAGATTCTGGACAAGACCAATGCCTTGTCAGACTATGCTGATGTCCAGCACATGAGTGAACACACTCTGAGTTCTACCTCTAATTTTTCCACTATGATTTAATGAGAAAGAAAATATATGTTCGTGCCATTAAAAATCATTCCCTTAGATGATGAAATTTTTAGTGTCTTTGAAATTGAATTAATCCTTTTGACTCAGTCCCCAAATCTAACTCTGTTGCTATATCAATGCATCATATTGTATCACTGTAAGTGCAAGTGCTCACATGACTACTAAAGCAGATGAAGGTGTTGCTGCCAGTACAGTACTTAAAACCATCAAGACCCTCAAAATGACTTCAAAGAATCAGAAACCTAAATCATTTTTTTCATGAGTCTTGTAATTGGAAAAGCCCCATTCATTAGAATGAGGTGAACCCTCTGCCAGGCAAGAACGAGATGAAGCAACAACCAATTTACCTTTCAAGATACTCAGAAAAACCCCCAACATTTTATGTTTGCTACAAAAGAAAAAGGATGTTACACTTCTTAAGGGTCTTGGTTATAAATACAAGAGAGTACAGGCCCATAAATGATTCAGTTATGCTTTAATAGTTCTTAATAAATCAAGATTGCATATTAAAGAATACATTGACATTCTAAACCTTAGCATAATATTTAATTAACAAAACCACTGCTGTCTCTTCTATTTTGATCTCAAAATTACTGAGTGTAGTCTGGTGCCTTTCTCACAATGAACAGACTTATTTTAAACCACTCAACATCTACCTAAGAAATACAGAGCAGTCTATTCAGAAAAAAAAAAAAAAAAATTCAATCAAGTCAGTATAAAATCATGACATGGAAGCTTATGGATTCTTCCCCAAATAGGTGTCTATCCTTAAGGAAATATTTCTGAATTACTTGTTGCCATCTTTTACATTCACAAGCAAGTGAACTCAAATTGTAAAAGGTAAGTTTTAAGACACATAGCTCAAGGAAAAAAAATGGCTGAATGACCTCTTTGGTCGGTCTCCTTTGAAAAATATCACTTATGTAAATGACTCACTGATGCCATGGCACCATGTTTGAGTCACTTTTAAGCACACTAAGCAAGCTGATGAGAAAGTCACTCATAAGATTCCAATATTAAATATACCATATACGTGCTAATTCTCTTCCCCCTCCCCCCCACTGATTAGAGATTACATGAAACTGATGAAGTGAGACTCATGGAAATGGAATCCATTTCTATTAAGGATGAGCATGAATCCATTAAAAAATACACCCCAAACACCCCATTTATGACTATTCAATACTGATGCATAATGTGAAATTAAGGATTTGCTTGAAAATCCAATCCTTTACACAAGTATTGCCACACCAGTATATTTAACATAGACATTTACATGCTTTGCATTTTAAGTGCCCTGGAAATGCAAGCACTAAGGCTGTACATTTGAGCTGCACCATCAGATGTAATGAGTTATGGTACTATCGGCATGTTGATAAGCTATAGCCCAAAGAAGAACAAGAAGGAAGTATAAAAAATATGGCCAGAGGATGGGATAAAATTATCAGCCAGTGTGTTTTCCTGTTTGGTTTTAATCTACATTTAATTAAATTCTTATCTTCTGTGTACTTATGGTCGCATTTGAATGGCGAGACTGCATTCATTATGAATGGTAAAACTTAACTCAGAGAACATTACATGTGGCTTCCTTAAAAAAAGGAAGGAGAAAAATGCTGTCTTTATTCTTTACACCTCGCTCTTATTAAAAAGAGGCTAACTTACTCTTAGGTCAAGAGCTGCCACACTTAACCTTATGGTTAACTGTTTTGGGAAGTTGGGCTTTAAATATAGTTATTTATTTATTTATTTTATTATTTGGAAATGTTATTATCTAAAACTAAGTCAAATGAAATAGGCAATGGGAAGCAGTCAAGTGCATTAAGCAAATGTCTTCATTCTTAAAAACAGACATGATAACACAAAGTTTTTATTAGTACTGAAAAATGTGTGCATTAGGCTGCATCTTTAATTAGTTAAAACCATTAAAAACCACCTTGTCTCTAGACTAAAAAAAAAAAAATAGATGAAAAAACAAGGAGGAAAAAAGTTATTCTAAGTATTAATTTATTTTCTTCATTGGAAGGTCTCTGCAGAATTCAGGTCTTGAACATTCTTCTGAAGGAACAATTGGGCTCTGGAACAGGATTTAGAATCTACTGCGAGCAAATTTATAAAATGATTGTTCAGATCAACATTCTACTTGCGACTATTCAGATTATTTTTAAAGCACCTACACCACAAACATTTCTACTCTAATAGCACATTGTACTTTTCTTGACATTCTAATTTCACAAAATCATCAAATAGTTTACTCTGGAAGGGGATTCTGAGACCATCTGCTTGATTTGATATCTGAACAAGAGCCTCTATGCAACATATCCAACCAACAAGTGATCATTTAACCTAATAGGCAATCTATCACCATTTAGGATGGTCCTTTCTATTTTTTTGACAGCTCTCATTGTCAAGAAATTCTTAGGGTTTTTCAAAATATTTCATATAAAGATGCTCCTTGGGGCAGCTAAGTGGCACAATGGATAGAGCACCAGCCCTGAAGTCAGGAGTTCAAATCTGGCCTCAGACACTTAACACTTCCTAGCTGTGTGACCCTGGGCAAGTCACTTAACCCCAATTGCCTCAGCAAAAAATAACAGAAATAAAGATGCCCCTTGAGGGAAAAAGTTAAATGTTATTTATTCTGATAAGAAATTAGCTCTACATCTAGTCTTTAATTTTGCAAAGTGTTTTCTTCACAATGCAGTGAAATGATAACTATATTAATAATAATAAACATTTGCAATTTTAAGCTACTAAGGTCCCCCAAATCATAATGTTTTCTTAAGTTATTAAAGCTTAAATTATTTATTTAAATTTAAAACTGTGCTGTGGCTTAGAGGACATCTTATATAGATTATTCCATGTGACTTTTACAACAACATCCCTGTGAGGTACTACTTTTATTATTATCCCCATTTTGTAGATGAGAAAACTAAGGTTCAGAAACATAACAATTTGATGGTGGTCATATAGTTTGTAAATATTAGAGGTGAGAGTTGAACATAATTCTTCCTGACTCCACTCTCTTATTCCTTAAATCATGATGTCTCTGTGTTGGCAAGGCTGGTTTTCTGAATCCTAGTCTAATACCTCTTCCAGTAATCCATACCAACACACACTTTGTAAGTATTTGTTGAACTAATCAAAGAACTCTGACACTTTTAAATTTTTCCTTTAGAACAGTTTTAGGAGTCTTACATGTGGTCATTAAAACTAACACAACAATTCAAAATATATCACTTTTCACAGCCATTTCTTAGATTAAGAAATCCCAATCCAAATTTGGCACTGATCAATAGATTTACTATTATATCATAAAAAGTCAAATGATAGCAACTAGTGTGAATTTTCTTGAAAAAGGTCTTTAGTATCTAGACAAGTGGACTTCACATCATTCGATGACCTCTTACCTCAAACCTACTTGAAAAAGGTTTGAAAATCTATACAAATGGCCACAGAAGACAGCTGTTAGAAGTTCTATATCTTGAGAAACAGGAAGTAAATGCCTTTCAGAAGATTTATCAACAATAATTAAATCAGAAAATACAAATGCTGGAAAGGAGATTCTCTGGATCCATTTCCTTCATCCCCCACTCTCCCCCTCCCCTAAGAGTTCTTATTTTCAAGTAGCTAAGCTTGATACTTTATAAAGATATGAGGGCAAATGCCATTTTCATGGAAAAGACTTATTGGAACCCATCGAAGAATCCAATGTTGATTTAGCAATTGTAGATCATTATCCTTTTCTTTCTTTTCCTTTTCCATCTCTTCCTTTTCTTCCCCTTCCTCCTCTTCCTTGTACCAAGCAATCTCTATTTGCCTAAAATAGCAGCAGATACTATATAGTAAATGACACTGAACACATCACTCCAAGAGCAATTACTGCAGAAGAAGGCAAAAGGAGCACTGGTGGCGGTTGTTTTGATTAGTTGTTTAAATAGGTTTCCATAAAACACCTATAACTACATTCTATGAGTAGATATGGCTACAGAACATATTCCCATATATGTATTTTAAAAGATATTCATGCACAAATGGCATTCATGCACATCTATGGTAAAAATAGTATCTTGTGAAATGACTTTCTTTGAGGAGTTTAAACCATTTAACTGAATACTGCTTCTTCCCGGGTGAATCATATACTAACTACCCCAATGTCTGCTACAATATACTTGAATCAATAACTGTTTTTTTGCTAAGCAGTAAAAAGCAGAAAAAAAGTGAAGTCAGTGCAAGTTATCATGTATGGTGATGAGTCAGGCTGGATATTTGACAGAAATGGGGGTGGTTCTATTGTGCCCCAACTTCATAGCTGCTATCTCCCTATAACTGTGTCAGATCATGGATAGGAAATATAATTCTCTTTTATGAATGGAAGAATGATCAAGCAATATTTATAAAAAATCTCTCTCCCTTGACATGTTACAGAAGGCTCTATTGAGAGCCAACAAGATTTGAGTTCAAGTCTTCCCTTTGACATATTCTGGGTGGGTAACCCTAGATAAATAATTTGACTTTTCAGGATTCTAGAAAACTCTCTTGAATTATAAATTGAAGATAAGACACTGACCTGCATTGGTCAAACACATTTGTTATCTGGGAATCCTGTTACTAAAGAAATCACAGATTAAGCACCTATTACTCCTTTATAAGAATTTTCCTCTACTTTTATTTGTACATATAGGTAATAGAGTTAAAATGGCAAAAATATTGGACAGGTGGGCTTGGTACATTTCTAAGTGTTTTATGATTGAGTGAGCTTAATATTTCACACACAGGGCTATATATTATTTTATTCAAATGTCTATTATATACGCATATATTTAAACCATTTCAGAGCTTGGTTTTTATTCTTTTAGATTCAGAAATGATCAAAATCAGATTTTTAAGTTGAAAAATATATATCCTCTATTATCAATAATTTAAAAAACACTTTTCCATTCTTTAGAGGAAAATGTTCTTTTGAGCCAGGACAAAGTATAAAAAATGAAATCTATGAGCACACAAACCAGTGGTGAGAAAGAAAAACTGTCTTAGGGATAATGTGGCCTGACAATGCACACACACACACACACACACACACACACACACACACACACACACACACACACACACACACACACACAGAGGCTGTAAGCTTGAGAAGGACAAAGTATTATATCATTCTTCCTTCTTTATGATGGAGGTTATAGTGAGACTGTCAGTGATGGTTCCTTCCCCCTATGAGGGAGTAGTAATAATAAATATTGGACTCTAAGAGTCACACCAAATGATGTGATCCATTAAGGAGTAATTTCATGCAAAGTGAAAGCCCCTTGCAATTTGTTTTGACAAAGGCCCTAGGCAACCAAGTTTTCAACTTTTTAGTATGCTTCCTGGAATATAAAAATGTAACTAAAAAAATATATTCCAATTGTCTTTTGTGTACAAATTCATTTAATTATGCTTTGGTCTGGCATATTTGTACCTAGGATATTCTAAATTGGTAAAAAATAGCTTTGGGAATTTGTTTTCTAAATTCTGACATTCAATTTAATATTTATATGTCTAAATTAATTATATTTTTATGTCATGATGCAGAAGCTGGATTATTATCCCTTCATCTCACTGTGAAACTATCTCAATAGATCATACACAATTCTTTTTTCAATTACAATTTCCTTTTTATTTTTTGAGTAAAACTGCTTTTCAAATGCCCATTCTTTCAATACCACTGTTTTATAGTAGAATAGTTGTACAGCTGTGACTCATAAGACAAATAATTTAAATAAATCTCAGTGGGTAATGGAGAGGAATATAGTGGGCATGAGTAGTCTATGAAAACAGTGAAATGGGGTGTTTTCTATTCTTATTAGAATGGGAGAATGCAGCACTATAGTTAGAATAGGCCCTGAAGACATAGATGGTTCTGCTTCTAAAATGTAAATGCCATGAGATCTTGGGCTGGCCACTTAACCCTGTTTGCCTCAATTTCCTTGTCTGTAAAATGAGTTGGAGGAAATAGTGAAGAATGGGGTCACAAAGAATTGGACATGACTGAAAACAACTAAATCTTCAAATTTCATTAAAAAATATTTAGATCTCAACTTGTCATGTATCTTTGGCTGCAATAGCATGTCTTAACTATTTTCTTTTTACAATGTTTTGATTGTATGTTCAAAGAATAGTAAAGGGTATCATCATCAGGTAGTTAGAAACCTCCCTCACTGTTTCTCCCAAACAATGAAGTCAGAAGAGTCCATTCCCAAACCAAATATTTATTTGAAAAAAGACCGAAATTAAATTAGATATTGCTAATAAGAAAGCATCAGTCACTTACTTGTGTGTTCTTCCTTTGGATATAATATATTAATTGAGAAGCATTGAAATATGGGGAAACTAATTGGTGCTAATGAAGAAGAAGCAACATGGTAAAACTGAACAAGAATTGAATTTGGAGTCAGAAGACTAGAGTTCAAATCCTCACTCTACTATTAAGAATTATTTGAATAATAGTGGGTCATTTAACTATTATCAATCTTGGCTTCCTCTTCTATAAAACTGAATTGGACTCAATGGAATTTTCACTTTTCCTTAAGGTTTAAATCTATCACTTAAAGAAGACTTTTAAAAATAATGATGGAGAAGTCTAAATGATTGAATAATTTTAAAGAACAAACTTATTTAATTCAAGTATTTGCAGAAAAATATGACTAATATACTTAGATTTGAGCTGAAAAAATATTTCTATGCAGAATTAGTAGATCATTATACACAACAACAAAAGACTATATGATGATCAATTCTAATGGACGTGACTCTCTTCAACATTGAGATGATTCAAACTAGTTCCACTTGTGCAGTGATGAAAAGAACTATCTTCACTCACCCAGAGAAAGAACCAAGGAACAGAGTGTGGAACACAACATAGCATTCTTACTCTCTTTGTTTGCATTTTGTTTTCTTTCTTAGTTTTTCTTTTTCTTCCTTTTTGATCTGATTTTTCTTGCTCAACAAGATAACTATATAAATATATATACATATATTGGATCTAACATATGTTTCAACATATTTAACATGTATTGGACTACCTTCCCATTAGAGGAAGGAGTGGGGGAAAGGAGGGGAAAATTTGCAACAAAAAATGCAAGGGTCAACGTTGAAAAAAATATGCATATAAATAAAAAACTTTAATAAAAAATTAATATACATATATATATATTGCTATGGTAACTTTATTTTCTTTTATTATTGGGCAATGAGCTATTTCATATAAAGTTTAGTTTTCAGATAAGACTCACCATTGTAAGTACCAAAAAGAATTTTTCTTTAAGAATTTGTGAATGTATTTTAATCTCAAAAAAAAAAAAAAAAAGATATTGAAAACAAGTCAACCTTGTTGATGCATCTGAGAATTTAAGAAGAAACACATTAAATGGATTGGACTGTTCTTCCAAATATCATTCCTCCCTCTGTCATTCAAAATCTGATTCCAGAAATTTGACTTCTCTCTATTGTTTCCGTCATTAAATTCTTTGGCTTTTATTGCTTTCAGACCAATATTTGACCCTGTGTTCATAAATTTTGATTTTTCCTTTAACTCCTTTGAGGTTGTGATTGGAATTATGCTATGATAACTTTCTTTCCATGCCCCTTCTGGTTGTGTTTCTGACATTCCTGAACTTTGCCACCATGACATAGTTTTTACCCTGAAAATGCCCACAATGTCTGACACTTCACCCTGAATATCCCTCAAGCCATGTTGATCCCTGTTATTGTTAGGGTCCTATCTTGACGCCTTTTATTGTTAGGGTCCTTTCCTGACCCTCCATTTTGGAGATGAACCCAGGCCTGTCATATCTCATTCTCCTTCCCACCTTTGCTTCTGATTCTCTGGACTTTATTAAATTGGTCTCTAATCTCTGTCTTGCTCAGTTTCTCTGGCATTACATTTTGGAGGCCCCAGCGAGATATCAGGAAACTAGGTCAGGACATCAAAAGAGAACTGTGGCATAACAGTTTCATGAATGAAAAGGGTGAGGAAAAGAAGGAACCCACACTGATGATAATGTCGTAGTTTATTAAATGGAGACATATACTGGGACCGAATGGATTTCGGTCCCAGGGCTGGATGAGACTAACTTCTCAAAGAATCCAGCATTGAGCATTAGACAGCAAGACTCTTTTATAGGATAACAAGAACAATGACATAATGGGGGAAGCCCCTAGGATGACACAATAGAGGGAGGTAACTAATATTCTAATGACATCTAAAATGGATAAAACTTTATCCTGTCGAACATTAAGAAGGAATGTCTATAACTTAAAGATATAAAACCTTTATCTCATCAACCATTTAAGAGGGAATGATCATAGCCTGGGGTTTTGGGGCAGAGCAACTGAGATAGACCTTTATCTCATCAAACATTAAGAGGGAAAGATTATAACCTGAGGCAGAATAACTAAATAGGACAATTAGGGAAATTAGGTCATTACATCAAAAGGGAACTGTGGCACAACAAAACCTGTCCTAATACTCCCAGCTACTGGGTTCTCTCCTCCCAAAATAACTTTTTTATTTATTTTAGGAATGTTTTATATATAAGCATGTTCCTTCCACTTGTCTTCTCTTAGAATGTAAGCTTTCTGCAAAAAAGAACCATCTTTCTTTTTTGCTTGTTTTTGTATCACCAGTGCTTAGCCCAGTGAGGATCTATTGTATAGTAAATCTTAGTAATTAACCACCTAGAAGCAGCTGAGTGATACACAATCAAAAAGACCTGAGTTCAAATTTAACATTAGATATTAGATGTATGACCTAGGAAAAATTAAGTTCTGTTTGCTTCAGTTTCCTCACCTATAAAATGGGGATAATAGTATCTGTCACTTAGAATTGTTTTGAGGATTAAATGAGATACTAATTGTAATATATTAAGTATAATATCTGGTTAATAGTAAGCACTATATAATGTCATTATTATAATTATTATCTTCTTAGGTTGTTCAAGTTTCAAAAGAGATATCTGTAAAGCAGTTAGCAGTGTCAAGAACACAGAAGGCATTTAATAAATGATTGTTTATGTCCCTCTTTCTTAATAAATGCTTGCATGCCAGATGCATATCTGAATGATGTGAATGATCTATTCAATTATGCAGATTATATCCTTTCTCTTCACAAAGCTGTTATTCTAGTTCAGATCTTTATCATGTCTTGTCTGAATAATTACAATGGCCTCCTAATTATTTGCTCTTTATCAAGTAACTCTTTAGGCTCTTATACTTCATAGCTGCCAAGTGATTTTCCTAAACTTCTGGCCATGTTCCTCCCCTCCTTAATAAGCTTTGTCTCCCTATTGCCTATGGGATCAAATACAAAATGCTCAGTTTGATATTTAATGCCCTCTACCAAAAGGCCACAATTTAACTTTCCAAGTCTGTCATACAGACTTCTATTTTCTGTACTGTACAGACCAACAAAAAACTTTTTGTTCCTCACAAAGCATGTGTAATTTCGTTTTGCAAGATGCTTGAAATACATACCTTACCTTTCCTTAGAATCACTCCTTTCCTTTAAAATCTAGTTCAAGTGCCACCTTCTCTATGAAACCTTTCCTAACACTTCCCAGATACTGAGGACTCTCCCCAAAATAACTTTTCATTTATTTTACAGATGTTTATATATAAGTATGTTCTCTTCCCTAGTAGAATGTAAATTTTTTGAGGTAAGGGATACTATGACCCTCTGCTGAACTGTACCATCTTGCTGACCCACTCAAGGCTTTCAGCAGTGCAAAAAGTTAACTGTACCTGGACTAAAACTGGTCCTAATGTATTAGTTTGTGTGTCTGCATTGTTCATTTTTGGTTTTTCTTCTTACTGTAAGGATGTCAACGGCCACTTCCCATTATGACTTTTGTCCTTACCTCTTATAGTCATGCCTTTTCCTTCTCTCCCTAACCACTGAACCAATTTATGTTATCTTATCTGTTGTGGACTAGGAAACTAGAGAACAAAAACTACTAATAAATATACAAACAGGAAAAAAAGCTCTCAGTGAGGGCTTGAAGGACTCTCATATGAGTAATGAGATTTATGGTAGGTAGTCAGTAACATCTGCTTTGCCTTCTTGAAGGCCTCCTGTGAGTCCATCAAATTTCTCAAACCTTTTTTCTTTAATTAAAAACAAGGCAGAATATTGAGTTAAGAGATGTTACATCAACACATCAAACTCTTACCAATAAATTCAACTTTCTATTTATTTTTAAAACGAATCTATGAAGATGAAGGCATCATAATATAATTGCTTGAAAAGTACAAGTATGGGAATTAGGAGGCCTGAGCTCTAGCTCCATATCTGTTAGTATTCCTAAATCATTCTTTATTCCTCTGTTCCCTTTTCTCTACTCACATAACCTTTTATATGAACACCTTGGAGAATATGGCAAAGTTTATGGAACCTCTTCTCTAAGTAATGATTTCAAATGCATAAAATAAAACACATAGCTTATAAAGGAAATCAATTATAATGCTAATGCTATGAAATTTTTCTTAAGTAAGTTCATGGACCTCAGGTTAAGAAGCCCTGCTCTAAATTGTTCTATCTTCCATTTTTTTTCTCTCTCCAATCTGTACTTCAATCACCTAACAAAATAAGCTTTTCAAGATACAGTTTTATGTCACTCTTCTGTTCAAATTATACAGGAGACCCTATTCCATACAAGATGAACCTCAAACTCCAGAGCTGGACATATGAAGTCCATATAAATTATATTGAACCTGGTTTTTAAATTTTATTTCATATTACTTCCCTATTTTCATCATATATTCCATATAAACTGAACTATTAGCTATTCTCTGAACTGAGTAGGTCATCTCACATCTCTCCCCATTTGCAGAGGCAATGCTGCTGGACCTTCTTCATCTCTTTCTTTCAGAATCCTCATCTTCATTCAAGTTTCAGCAACTCAGGTGCTGCTATATCTGTTTTGCTTCCCAAATCTCTCTCCCTCCAGCTGAAAGGGGTTTTCTTCTTCCTCAGGTTTCCTGGAATATTGTCTAATTCTTTTGTCAGATCATCATTCCCTAATACTTTAGATGAACATTGCATAGCTCCTCCCCCCATAACTCCCTCTTCTTTATCCATTCTTATTCTTATTCTCTATCTCTGTCTCTGTTTCTCTCTAATACAAATTCACATATAGCAGAATGAAAGCTCACTAACAGGACTTAAGTGATGCAGAATGATTGTAACCTAGTCCCTAGTGCTATGCTTTGCATTTAAAAGTCATTTATGAAATACATGATGCCCAAATGAATTTGATCCCAACTGTTTGAGTCAGGGAATGATGGGGTACAGTCCTAGGGGATATGTGGCAATAATCCTAAGGCCACTTGGCCTTGGAAGTGCTATAGTTCCATAAACAATGCTAACTATCAGATAATAATCTGTTGGTCAGTAATAACAAAGTTTCTGAGACAATAATGATGTACATACCAGACCATTTCTCAATTCTACCTCTAAGCCATAAAATTAACATATCAGTGACATGAAGTATCTTTTTCCTATACATTTATTTTCTTCCTCCTGCTTCTCTGCTAAATTCTTTTGAAACTTAGCCTGCTTCAATTGGTGTTACAATTATAATAAACTTTTCCCTTGACTTGGAAAAAAAATGTGTCATAAATTTAATTTATATAACTTTTCATATTGTTTCACTTCTCTAGATTCAGTTTTGCATTTTGTAAAATCAAACAAGGGTTTTAGACAAAATGAACTTGAAAGAAATTTTAAACTCAGACACTTAGTGGTAGAATTAGCTGCCTAATCTGAATTTCTCTTTCCTTTCCTATCCTTCTGTGAAGTTACATACTATTAGTCAGAAATTAACCCAGAAAATGGGTTAAAAAAAAAAAAAAACAAGAAAAAAGGTTTGAATATTTTACAAATAAAATATTTAGCATCTGGCAGTGGTTGAAGTAGCAAAATTAGCTCAAATTAGAAAGAGATATAAAAAATTCAGGATCATAATAGATTGTTGGGCTTGAGTTCTAATTTTGCCTTTGACATTTACTAGCTCAATGATTATGAGCAAATCACTTAAACTTACCAAGTTTCAGTTTCAAATGAGAGGATTTGACAAAATGGCATCTAAAATCCTTTTTCAGTATCTAACCCATGTCCGCTCTTGTGCCACTATACTCCTTGCTTTTTCTTCCCTTTCTAACTGTGCTACCCCCATCTTGCTCTTTGTAAGAAATAAATGCAAAAGTTGTAGATGTCTAAGAGAGTCATGCATAGGGGTGATGAGAGTAAACCATTGTGTTTTTCTCTAGCTTCCTTCCAATTTCAAAGCATGGTCCTTGGATAAACAAAAATTAGATGTAACAACCAATAATTCAGTGTTTTGTAAAAAATGTAAAAATAACTAATGGTTACAATTCAGGCATGGTTTGCTACCATAAAAGTTCATCTCTTTAACAGTAGTTATGCTTTAATAGTTTAAAATCAAGAAACATTATCACAGGATGAGCAAGGTGAAAGCAGAGAGAGAGAATAGACTAAATAGCAATAGTAATTGCAAAAAAAAAAATTAAGCAGGTTTTTCTGATAAGGCTTTATTTTTCAAATTTAGTGTGTCTGAATACTATATCATGTATATAGATTTCATGAATACTATATCAAAATGAATTATGCAATCTTCTCATAAATTGAATCATACTTTCCCTCTCTTTCTTTTTTAACTTATTTTTCTTGAGAGTTTATTTTTTTTATTAGGGTGGGAGATCTTTTTCTTTAACAACATGACTTTTATAGAAATGTTTTGTATAACTTCACATGTGGTTTCTTAATAGGAGCTGAGGGTGGAGATAAGGGAGAGAACCTGGAATTCAAAAGTTTGTTTGGTTTTTTTTTAATGCAAAAAAAAAGTTTTAAATGTAACTGGGGAAACGTTAAATAAGAAACTACGGAAGAAGGAAGAAGGAGGAAAAAGGAAGGACGAAGAAGAAGAAGAAGAAGAAGAAGAAGAAGAAGAAGAAGAAGAAGAAGAAGAAGAGAAGAAGAAGAAGAAGAAGAAGAAGAAGAAGAAGAAGAAGAAGAAGAAGAGGAGGAGGAGGAAGGAGGAGGAGGAGGAAGAGGAGGAGGAAGAGGAAGAGGAGGAGGAGGAGGAGGAAGAGGAGGAGGAGGAGGAGGAGGAAGAAGAAGAAGAAGAAGAAGAAGAAGAAGAAGAAGAAGAAGAAGAAGAAGAAGAAGAAGAAGAAGAAGAAGAAGAAGAAGAAGAAGAAAGAAATCTTATGATTACAGGTGGAAAGAAGAGTGAGCAATAGAGGGCGGGTAATTACTCATTTCTAAGAATTCGCCTATCTATAGGTTCAGTGATCAATAACTAGGTAGCCTTATCATCTCAAAACTTAAGAGTTGGGCTGCAAGTGTGCCCAGAATGCCTCTAAATTCCAGGGAAGTTCCTGCTCTATTGGCATTGCCCATATTAGCCAGCTATTAAAAGTCTTCCATAGAGTACAATCACCATTATATGCTTCCTTGCCAAATACTGTCTTCAAAAAGTTAACCGGGGTGTATTTTTCCAGGTCCCTGATTGTGGAAAGTAAGCACTATTTCTTCTAAG